>NC_079198.1:139512477-139615108 GCF_029499605.1 Hyla sarda | reverse complement strand
ACTTCCCCGGAAAATGCCTGATCCTTCTATCTTCCGACATTATCTGTTGAGAAAGTGTCATGGGTCCGGCCGATACCTCTAATGGGTATGAGGGGCCTTTATTGGGGCAATCATCCCTCTAGCGGGGGGGGGGGGGGGGGGGGGGGGACAGAACGGACATATATAATTGGTGCCGCCAGGGCTGGGCAGAGGGGCACATACAGAAGCAGCACAGGGCTTGTGATCTCCATACTGTACCATGCAGCTTTGGGTGTAAGTGTGCGCCTGGCCCCGCAGTCCCCCTTCGCCCTTTCACTCACTATGGAACTACAGGGGGGCGGGGGTGAGCCATGCGAGGTCCAGATGTTAAAAACTACAACTCCCAGCATGCCCAGACAGCCAACGGCTGTCCGGGCATGCTGGGAATTGTAGTTTTGCAATATAACGGACTATAGCGTATTGGTCTCCAAACTGTGGACCTCCAGATGTTGCAACACTACAACTCCCAGCATGCCCTGACAGCCAACGGACGGCCGACTCATTCCAGTAAATTCTTTGGCTGTGAGATCATCATGTCCTCCAGATGGTCCGCGGAGCAGAACTACAGCGTGGCACCCAGTGAGGTCGCCTCCCCGCCACGATGAATGGAGTGCGGCACGCTTCCATTGTGCTCGGGCTGAATGACTCCAATAGAGAGCAGTGTGGGAAAACTTCGCAAACTCCAACGCCACACAGCCGCTGCCAGGAAGCATGTCCGAGCGGCCGCTGCCCCTGTGGGCCGACACCTGCCAGGCGGAACAGTGAGAGCAACAGCCTTAAGGGTCAAGTGAGACGGAGATTCCATCAGGTACAAGAGAGGGGTCCAGGACATGAGAAATTTGTATCAGAAAATGCATCAAAACTGCACATAATGTGAACTGACACTAACTGAGTCGAATCCGTTCACCTGGGTGACCTCCAGCACCAGAAGCCTAATTAGATGACCAGGTGCAGTGATCAGATACCACGCCGGTTGGGAAACACTATACTAGACTATATGACTATAAGGCTCTCTGGGCATGCTGGAAGTTGTAGTTTTGCAACAGCTGGAGGCACGCCGGTTGGGAAACACTATGCTAGACTATATGACTATAAGGCTGTCCAGGCATGCTGGGAGTAGTAGTTTTGCAACAGCTGGAGGCACACCGGTTGGGAAACACTATGCTAGACTATATGACTATAAGGCTGTCCAGGCATGCTGGGAGTAGTAGTTTTGCAACAGCTGGAGGCACGCCGGTTGGGAAACACTATGCTAGACTATATGACTGTATTTCCCATCAGTGAATCACCATTGTAAATGAATCCACAAGCGGGGGCCGTTCTGGATGGAGGGGACAATGGCCTCTTCGTTAGATGAACTGTTCTCAGAGCCTCGAGGGTTAATCAGCCATTGATACAAGAGTTTTCCCAGTCAAATGAATTAGATGAAATGATGAATTCCAGTGCGGTGGGAATTCTATCCCGGACCACCCGGCTGGAGACTCTGTTCAGGCAGGAATGTGATGAAGTCACCAGACACCGAATCATTTCATTATATAATAGGTTGGAAAATGTAAATATGTGACCCCCCCCTCCCCCCCCCCCATCCATCCAAAAAACATTCATCGCGCCATTGTCTGTTCTATGACATCACTGGGGACAACACTTGTTATGGAGAAATGGAGGACAATGAGGCCTGTAGGGTCTATAATGGCACAGAAATAAAAAGAGATATGGCGGCGTTTAATGTTCATATCATTACTCCAGCTTCTGAGCATTTAAAGGGGTATTCCAACCCCTAAACATTATACACAATCCACAGGATAGGGGATACGTGTCTGATTGTGGAAGGGGAACCCCCCCCCCCTTAGGGATACCTTCTCATTCTAGAACAAATATCCCCAACCAGTGTGTGCCTCCAGCTGTTGCAAAACTACAACTCCCAGCATGCCCGGACAGCCTAGTGCACACCATGCTATATAACAGTGTCCCCCATCGCTTAGCTGCTGCAAAACTGCAACTCCCATTGTCTTCTGTAATAAAAAACAAACTTTGGGCATGCTGGGAGTTGTAGTTTTGCAGCATCTGGAGGCCTCCTGGTTGTGCATTAAACAGTAAACTGCCAAAATGAATGTATTCAGGTGACTTATCTCCATAGCTGGATTCCATTTCTTTTTGTTTGTTTTATGTGTTACTTTTGCTGCTGTAAAAATCATTTTAAAATGTAATACTCACCCACCCTGGTCCCCCCAGCACCCGATCCATGGACTTCCAGTTCCTTTGTTGCTTCTGTCTTCTTCCTGCTTCCAAGAATGTTTTTAGTAAAAAAAAATGGATAAAAGCCTAAATAAATAAATACATAAATAAATGAATGGATTGATTAAAACATTATTTTAAAATTAATAAAATAAATACTTAAATAAAAAGCTATTATAATAAAGTAACTATTTTGCTTTTGGAATTAATTGCATCAAACTGCATCTGTGTTAGCAGGACTAGTCCAGGTATGCTGGGAATTGTAGTTTTGCAACAGCTGGACGCCCCCTGGTTGGGAAACACTGATCCAGAACAATTCTCTTTATTGTTTTCAGCTACAGTGGGGATCAAAAATTTGGGCACCCCAGGTAATAATTTGTATTAATGTGCATAAAGAAGCCAAGGAAAGATGGAAAAATCTCCAAAAGGCATCAAATTACAGATTAGACATTCTTATAATATTTCAACAAAAGTTACATTTTATTTCCATCATTTACACTTTCAAAATAACAGAAAACAAATAAATGGCGTCTGCAAAAGTTTGGGCACCCTGCAGAATTTATAGCATGCACTGCCCCCTTTACAAAGCTGAGACCTGCCAGTGTCATGGATTGTTCTCAATCATCATCTGGGAAGACCATGTAATGTCAATCTCAAAGATTTTAAATGCCCAGACTCATCTGACCTTGCCCCAACAATCAGCACCATGGGTTCTTCTAAGCAGTTGTCTAGAAATCTGAAACTGAAAATAGTTGACGCTCACAAAGCTGGAGAAGGCTATAAGAAGATAGCAAAACGTTTTCAGATGTCAATATCCTCTGTTCGGAATGTAATTAAGAAATGGCAATCATCAGGAACAGTGGAAGCAAAAGCAAGATCTGGAAGACCAAGAAAATATCAGACAGAACAGCTCGCAGGATTGTGAGAAAAACAATTCAAAACCCACGTTTGACTGCACAATCCCTCCAGAAAGATCTGGCAGACACTGGAGTTGTGGTACACTATTCCACTATAAAGAGATACTTGTACAAATATGGTCTTCATGGAAGATTCATCAGAAGAAAACCTCTTCTACGTCCTCACCACAAAAATCAGCGTTTGAACTTTGCAAATGAACATATAGACAAGCCTGATGCATTTTGGAAACAAGTTCTGTGGACAGATGAGGTGAAAATTGAACTTTTTGGCCGGAATGACAAAGGTACGTTTGGAGAAGAAGGGGAACAGAATCTAATGAAAAGAACCTCTGTCCAACTGTTAAGCATGGGGGTGGATCAATCATGCTTTGGGGTTGTATTGCAGCCAGTGGCACAGGGAACATCTCACGAGTAGAAGGAAATAATGGATTCAATAAAATTTCAGCAAATTTTGGATGCTAACTTGATGCCATCTGTGAAAAAGCTGAAGTTAAAGAGAGGATGGCTTCTACAAATGGATAATGATCCTAAACACACCTCGAAATCCACGGGGGATTACATCAAGAGGCGTAAACTGAAGGTTTTGCCATGGCCTTCACAATCTCCTGACCTCAACATAATTGAAAATCTATGGATAGACCTAAAAAGAACAGTGTGTGACAGACAGCCCAGAAATCTCAAAGAACTGGAAGACTTTTGTAAGGAAGAATGGGCAAAGATACCTCAAACAAGAATTGAAAGACTCTTGGCTGGCTACAAAAAGCGTTTGCAAGGTGTGATACTTGCCAAAGGGGGCAGTACAAGATATTAACTCAAACTTTTGCAGACGCCATTTTTTTGTTTTCTGTTATTTTGAAAGTGTAAATGATAGAAATTAAATCGAACTTTTGTTAACATTATAATAATGTCTAATCTGTAATTTGATGCCTTTTGGAGATTTTTCCATCTTTCCTTGGCTTTTTTAATACAAATTTTCACCTGGGGTGCCCAAACTTTTGATCCCCACTGTATACAGTCAAAGAAAAATGTTGATTAGTTTTTAAAGAATATTTTTAGTTGTAAAGAAATGTAAATAAACCTAAATATAAATAAATAAACAAATACTTAAATAAGGAATTTTTTTTATAGATGAATAAATAAATACTTAAACACACATATCTAGAAATCAATAAATACATACTTTAATAAATAAATACTTAAATAAGTGAATAACTACTTTAATAAATAAATACTTAAATAGGTACATAAATATTTAAATAAATAAATAAATACATAAATAAAAACATAAATAAATACCTAAAATAAATAAAAACAAAAATAAATAAATAAATAATTAAATAAATACTTAAGTAAATACGCTAATAAATAAAAACTTAAATAAATAGTTAAATAAGTAAATAAATAGTTTAATAAATACACAAATACTTAAATAGATACTTAAATAAATAAATACATAAATAAACGCATAAATAAATACCTAAATAAATAAACACAAATATATAAATACATAAATAATTAAATAAATAGTTAAATAAGTAAATAAATACTTTAATAAATTAAAACATAAATAAATACATAAATAAATACTTAAATAAGTAAATAAATAAATAAATTTGTACATAAATAAATAAATATCCCATCCAAGTTATTTTAATATAGTTACAAAAAAGTGACTATTCTACTTCCGGAATGAATTGTATCACACTGCAGTCTTGTGAGCAGGACGAGTCAATTCAACAACAGCAAACAGAGATCTTGAAAATAATTAATTGAGAAATAAAGTATTCTAGAAAGTTGCATATTTTTTAAAATTAAATTTTATTCATGAACAACTGGATGAGTGACGTAACTCTTTGCCCTGATCCGGATGGCGGTGGGTGGAGGGTAGAGATGGCGATGAGGTAACAGCCTCCCCCCCCCCCATTTATCCTCTTGTAAAGGGCTCAGGGACGGTTCCCAGAAATGGAATGTGTCACTTACTATTAAATTGCGCTTAGCCGCAGAGCGGGGTCACATTGGCTTCGTGTTTTCGCCGTCCCTTTCCCACATTGGGGCCTTTCATGCCGTGGGTGACCCCGTCTCCAGCTGTTGCTTTGTTGAGCCGCAGTTCACTCAGACACACGTCCATTGTTCCGTCTGTGGGAAATTCAACAAATACATTGAGTGAGAAATGACAGAGAGGTGACAGAAATAGAATCTCTCCCAGGGAAGGATGGGGAGCGGCGGCCATTGTGCCCCCCCCCCCCCCCCCCCCCCCCCCCCCCCCCCCCCCCCCCCCCCCGCACCATCCTTAGTGTCTGATCATTGGGTCTTGTTTTACTACTTTTCTGGTTTAGTGACTTTTTTTGTATATTGTCAATCAAGTAGGATAAAAACAGGAATAAAACGTCCACCATGTTACATAAAGTTGTCTCTATCGCCCCAATCTAAAGACTGTTGCAAAACTACAACTCCCAGCATTCCCGGACAGCCAAACTCCGGGCATGCTGGGAGTTGTAGTTTTGCAACAGCTGGAGGCACCCTGGATGGGAACACTGCCATAGGAGAGGGAGCAATTGCATAAATATAACTTTGACTGTCCGGGCATGCTGGGAGTTGTAGTTTTGCAACAGTTGGAAGCGCCCTGTTTGGAATACACTGCAATGAAGGGAGTTTTCTGGGCATGCTGCGAGTTGTAGTTTTGCAACAGCTGGAGGCACCCTAGTTGGAAAACACTGCAATGAAGGGATATTGTCCAGGAATGCTAGAAGTTGTAGTTTTGCAACAGCTGGAGGCGCTCTGATTGTCTGGCACCTTGGTTGGAAAACACTGCAATGATGGGAGTTGTCCGGGCATACTGGGAGTTGTCATTTTGCAACAGCTGGAGGCGCTCTGATTGTAAAACACTGTAATGATGGGAGTTGTCCGGGCATGCTGAGAGTTGTAGTTTTGCAACAGCTGAAGGCACACTGGTTGGGAAACACTCTCATAGGAGAAGGAGCATTTGCAAACCTAAAACTCCCAGTATACCCGGACAGCCAAAGGCATGCTGGAAGTTGTAGTTTTGCAACAGCTGGAGGCACCCGGTTTGGGAAACACCTGTCTAGTCTGCCTCTATATTAGGCTTAAAGGGGTATTCCAGGAAAAAACTTTTTTTTATATATCAACTGGCTCCAGAAAGTTAAACAGATTTGTAAATTACTTCTATTAAAAAATCTTAATCCTTTCAGTACTTATGAGCTTCTGAAGTTAAGGTTGTTCTTTTCTGTCTAAGTGCTAGCTGATGACACCTGTCTCGGGAAACGCCCAGTTTAGAAAAGGTTTGCTATTGGGATTTGCTTCTAAACTGGGCGGTTCTCAAGACAGGTGTCATCAGTGAGCACTTAGACAGAAAAGAACAACCTTAACTTCAGAAGCTCATAAGTACTGAAAGGATTAAGATTTTTTAATAGAAGTAATTTACAAATCTGTTTAACTTTCTGGAGCCAGTTGATATATAAAAAAAAGTTTTTTCCTGGAATACCCCTTTAACAACTAAAATGTATCAGATTTGACAAAATGTAACAATACACTTCATGTCCTATAAGCTGTCATCACATAGCAGGCACTTGATGAATGGGATGACCGCCATTTCTAACTGCGGATAGGTTTTGGAGAAAAAAAATGGAATTAAATAATTTGCTAAAAAGCTTACGAAAAAATGATAATGTAATGATGATGATAATAATAATAATAATATATATATTTGCAACATTTTGTGTAATATCTATAAATATATATATATATATATACAGTATATGGTATTTCTTATGCACTTTTCTCTATTGTGTAAATTGATGATTATGTGTTGCACCTATGAACCAGTTCACATTGAAAAACAATTCACTAGAGATGAGCAAACTTACAGTAAATTCGATTTGTCACAAACTTCTCAGCTCGGCAGTTGATGACTTATCCTGCGTAAACTAGTTCAGCCTTCAGGTGCTCCGGTGGCTGGAAAAGGTGGATACAGTCCTAGGAAAGAGTCTCCTAGGACTGTATCCACCTTTTCCAGCCCGTCGGAGCACCGGAAAGCTGAACTAATTTATGCAGGAAAAGTCATCAACTGCCGAGCTGAGAAGTTCGTGACGAATCAAATTTACTGTAAGTTCGCTCATCTTTACAATTCACAAAAAATATTACAGTACGTCGTTGCTACGTGCGCTATTGTCTGCAAAATGATGTAGTGTCACATTAGTCTAAACCTTGTCAGGAAGTGATTTACGTACCATAAGCCGAGCTGTGACTCAGTAATGGCCGCTCTTCGGGGTATTATATCGACAGCGTCCTGCGGAGACAATGCGCAGAATGTAGGAAAGCTGGATATTAATTTACAAATATGCTGAAGCTAAAACGTTTCAACAACCAAGCCCCCTTTCCCTTTAGAGTGGTGTTTCTCAACCAGGGTGCCTCCAGCTGTTGCAAAACTACAACTACAATATATTATTACTTTAAAAAAAAGTTATAATATAAATTTAAGCCAGGGTGCCTCCAGCTGTTGCAAAACTCCAACTACATTATATTATTACTTGAAAAAAAAAAAGTTATAATATATATTTAAACCAGGGTGCCTCCAGCTGTTGCAAAACTCCAACTATAATATATTATTAGTTGAAAAACAAAAAAGTTATAATATATATTTAAACCAGGGTGCCTCCAGCTGTTGCAAAACTTCAACTATCATATATTATTTCCTGAAAAAAAAAAAGTTATAATATATATTTAAACCAGGGTGCCTCCAGCTGTTGCAAAACTCCAACTATAATATATTATTAGTTGAAAAACAAAAAAGTTATAATATATATTTAAACCAGGGTGCCTCCAGCTGTTGCAAAACTCCAACTATAATATATTATTAGTTGAAAAACAAAAAAGTTATAATATATATTTAAACCAGGGTGCCTCCAGCTGTTGCAAAACTCCAACTATAATATATTATTAGTTGAAAAACAAAAAAGTTATAATATATATTTAAACCAGGGTGCCTCCAGCTGTTGCAAAACTCCAACTACATTATATCATTACTTGAAAAAAAAAAGTTATAATATATATTTAAACCAGGGTGCCTCCAGCTGTTGCGAAACTCCAACTATAATATATTATTACTTCAAAGAAAAAAAAGTTATAATATATATTTTAACCAGGGTGCCTCCAGCTGTTGCAAAACTCCAACTATAATATATTATTACTTGAAAAAAAAAGTTATAATATATATTTTAACCAGGGTGCCTCCAGCTGTTGCAAAACTCCAACTATAATATATTATTAGTTGAAAAAAAAAAAGTTATAATATATATTTAAACCAGGGTGCCTCCAGCTGTTGCAAAACTCCAACTATAATATATTATTACTTGGAAGAAAAAAAAAGTTAGAATATATATTTAAACCAGGGTGCCTCCAGCTGTTGCAAAACTCCAACTATAATATATTATTACTTCAAAGAAAAAAAAGTTATAATATATATTTTAACCAGGGTGCCTCCAGCTGTTGCAAAACTCCAACTACAATATATTATTACTTGAAAAAAAAAAAAGTTATAATATATATTTAAACTCCCAGGCTGTCCGGCCATGCTGGGAGTTTAAATATATATTATTACGTTTTTTTAAACATTGTATCACAGGTCTTTGCTGGATTATCAGACTTTCTTGATGATCAGATTTGTTATTATTGGCCCTTATTACAGGGTTTCCCAACCAGCGTGCCTCCAGCTGTTGCAAAACTACAAGTCCCAGCATGCCAGGACAGCTAATGCCCCATTGGTTGGGGAACGCTGCCTTATTGTGTCTGAAGGCTTTGTTGTCCCATTGCACGTTCATTGCCAGGTTCCTCCGGACTATTATTGCAGACACACTTCCTGGCTTTGATGTTGGGGGTTGTAATTCACAGGCACATGTCAGACTCACTTCACAGTCTGGGGCAGGTGCTTGTAAAATGTCTGGGAAAGATGGGAAGACTGCGCCATGACATCTGCAGCCACGGGACAGAAGAAACAATGACTATAGAGCAGTGTTTCCCAACCAGGGTGCCTCCAGCTGTGGCAAAACTACAACTCCCAGCATGCCCGGACAACTCCCTTCATTGCAATGTTTTCCAACCAGGGGACCTCCAGCTGTGGCAAACTACAACTCTCAGCATGCCCGGGAAGTATTTGGCTGTTGCAAAAAAAAAACAAATCCCAGTATGCCCAGACAACTCCCTTCATTGCAGTATTTTCCAACCAGAGTGCCTCCAGCTGTGGAAAACTAGAACTCCCAGCATGCCCAGGAAGCCCGTGCCTGTTTCAATAACTACACCTCCCAGCATGCCGGACAGCTCCCTTCATTGCAGTATTTTCCAACCAGGGTGTCTCCAGCTGTTGCAAAAACTACAACTCCCAGCATGCCCAGACAGCTCCCTTCATTGCAGTATTTTCCAACAAGGGTGCCTCCAGCTGTTGCAAAATCTACAACTCTCAGCATGCCCGGACAGCTCCCTTCATTGCAGTATTTTCCAACCAGGGTGCCTCCAGCTGTTGCAAAAACTACAACTCCCAGCATGCCCGGACAGCTCCCTTCATTGCAGTATTTTCCAACCAGAGTGCCTCCAGCTGTGGCAAAACTAGAACTCCCAGCATGCCCAGGAAGCCTTTGCCTGTTGCAATAACTACAACTCCCAGCATGCCCGGACAGCTCCCTTCATTGCAGTATTTTCCAACCAGAGTGCCTCCAGCTGTGGCAAAACTAGAACTCCCAGCATGCCCAGGAAGCCTTTGCCTGTTGCAATAACTACACCTCCCAGCAAGCCAGACAGCTCCATTCATTGCAGTATTTTCCAACCAGGGTGCATCCAGCTGTAGCAAAAACTACAACTCCCAGCATGCCCGGACAGCTCCCTTCATTGCAGTATTTTCCAACAAGGGTGCCTCCAGCTGTTGCAAAAACTACAACTCTCAGCATGCCCGGACAGCTCCCTTCATTGCAGTATTTTACAACCAGGGTGCCTAAAGCTGTGGCAAAACTAGAACTCCCAGCATGCCCACAAAGCCTTTGCCTGTTGCAATAACTACAACTCCCAGCATGCCCGGACAGCTCCCTTCATTGCAGTATTTTCGAACCAGAGTGCCTCCAGCTGTGGCAAAACTAGAACTCTCAGCATGCCCGGACAGCTCCCTTCATTGCAGTATTTTACAACCAGGGTGCCTCCAGCTGTGGCAAAACTAGAACTCCCAGCATGCCCACGAAGCCTTTGCCTGTTGCAATAACTACACCTCCCAGCATGCCCGGACAGCTCCCTTCATTGAAGCATTTTCCAACCAGGGTACCTCCATCCAATATAAAGCGAAATCCAGTGTCCTCCAACCTGTCACTCTCCAGAGCTGTTTCAAAACTACAAAGCCCAGCATGTCCTGACAGCTTTGGTCAAGCAGTTGTGATCTTGCTATAACTGGAGTATCACAGGTTGGGGAACACTGGAACACTCTGACTATAGCCGCCATTATTACCGCCCTGTCATGTCGCCTCCATCAGAACACATCACAGGTAATTCATCTAATATATCAGGATTTCTCTTTTCAGGGAATAAATACTTTTCTTCTTTACATCCAGAACCTGCACTATTTCTTCCGTTCTTTCTCCCGTCACAAAATAACGTCTGCTATTAATAACGGCCATGGCGGGTTAAAACGGGTAATGTAAGAATCCCATAGACTATAATGGGTTTTTTTAACAACCGTTTAACATCCGTTTTTAATGGTTTTGTTAACGGGTCTTTTTTATAACGGATCTTTAAAACAGAGAATTCCGTAGTGTGAAAGTGGCCTTTGCTACAATGTATCCAGTCTAATAATCATCTCCAATCACAGATACATATTACCTGCTCTGATATATTGTAACAAACTATAAAGATGGAGACATTTCTTCTACCTTTGTGTAAACAGAACGGTAGAGACTACATAAGGCCATGTTCACACCTCAGAATCTCTGCATTGGAATTCCGCACGGAGATTCCGCAGCGGCAGAGTCCCGATGAATCCAATAAGATTCTGCTGCGCTGTGCACTCCTCAGAATTTCCGCGTCTGTAGGGATTTCTAGTCTTGGAATGTAAAAACAGAAAGAAAACTAATAAAGATCTCAAGGGAGAATCTTTATTACCCCCTGTGCTACATCGTATCCCCTTGATTCCCCTCTGTGCCATTTCTTTCCCCTTTATTCCCCCTGGGCCAAATCATCCCTCACCCCTTACCCCTTGTTCCACATAATTTCTCCCCTTTTCTCCTTCCCCTGTTGTTCTTCTTACCTGGTCAGCAGGCTCAGGTGCAGGGGCTCTCAGCGGGTTTGACATTCTCCTGATGCCCTCTGCACTGCACTTACTGAAAGTAGGAGTGTCACTCGTCACTGTTGGCAGCCACTGCTGGTCACAGCTTCTCAGTGAGTGCAATGCAGAGGACATCAGGAGAATATCAAACCTGTTGAGAGCCCATGCACCTGAGCCTGCTGGTCGGGTGAGAAGAACAACAGGAGGAGGAGGAAAGGGGAAATTATGTGGCACAAAGGGTGAAGGTGGGGATGATTTGGCACAGAGGGAATAAAGTGGCATGGGGAATAAAGGGGGTAAGGAAATTGCGCAGGGGGTGGTAAAGAGAGTAATAAAGGGGAAATTATGTGGCACAGGGGGTAAGGGGAGGAGGATGTGGCACAGGAGGAATGAAGTGGCACAGGAGGAATGAAGTGGCACAGGGGGTACAAGGGGGAGGAATCAAGTGGCATTGGAGGGATCAAGAGGGGAATAAAATGGCACAGGGGGATTAAATGGTAGAGGGGGTAATAAGGGGGATTAAACAGCACTGGGAGATTGTACTGTAATTTTACTTTTTATCATGTTTTATAGGAAATTACACTCTGGATTACAGTAACGTATCCGTCATTAAGAAAGATTTAAGCCTTTTTTCCCAATAGGGGACATCACTCAATACGGACACTTTATATTTCCCATGAGTGTCCGCTATTGGGACATTATACTGTGTGTGTATATATATATATATATATATATATATATATATATATATCTATGTATATGACCAAGAAATCAATATCTGTTCCACCTAATTATCCCCCCAGGTCCTGATCAATCTGTCCTCCCTGCAGGGTCCATCTTGTCGTCTCTTTCCCACACTCCCCCCAGCAGCCTCTATTATCTCCTGGATTGGAGGCTCCAGATGGACACACGTCCATTGTCCGCGCTGCGCTGGGATTGGCTGCTGAGTGTGGGAACCTGCGCCGGCTCTGATCCTCACACATTATTATGCAGGGAGAGCGGTATATAAGGGGCCGTCTGCTCCCAGGCGGCAGACCCCTCACCTCCTATCTATAGAGAGGACCCTCCTGATGGCTCCTTACAGTGCAGCTACTGACCCCCTCCTCCCGCAGCCCAGAAAGGTAAGGGTTAACCCCGCACTGTCCGCCCTTCCTTTATATGTCTCATTCCTGCTGAATCCACTTCTGACTTTGGCTCAAAAAACTGAATGAAAAACATGAAAAACCCCGTAAGGGCGCAGCCCCCGCAGTGTAACTAACCGCGGCCATGTCTTGTCTCCAGCTGAGGAAACCGGTGATAGAGAAGATGAGGAGAGATCGTATCAACAGCAGCATCGAGCAGCTGCGCCTCCTCCTGGAGAAGGAGATCCAGAGACATCAGCTCCCCTCCAAACCGGAGAAAGCCGATATCCTGGAGATGACGGTCACCTGCCTGCAGAGACACATGGCCCAGAGAGGTAAGTGTCCGCTCCGGATCCTCACAGGTGTCTGACAGCGGCTGATACATCCTCTACATCTATATATATCTCATATTTATCTATCTATCTCATATCTATCTATCTCATATCTATCTATATATCTATCTCATATCTATCTATCTCATATCTATATATCTCATATCTATCTATCTCATATCTATCTATCTATCTATCTATCTATCTCATATCTATATATCTCATGTCTATCTATATAACTATCTATCTATCTATCTCATATCTATCTATCTATCTCATATCTATCTATCTATCTATCTCATATCTATCTATCTATCTCATATCTATCTATCTCATATCTATCTATCTATCTCATATCTATCTATCTCATATCTATCTCTCTCATATCTATCTATCTATCTTATATCTATCTGATGGACATGGTCACTGACATGTTTGTCTTTCCTCTTCTAGATGTCCAGGCCCAGAGAGAAGGCTTCTCCACCTGCCTCCAGGACTCCATCACCTTCCTGTCCCAGCACAGACAGAGCCAGCTCCAGATCCAGCTGCTGCAGAACCTCCCTGGGGCTCACACTGGGGCGCTATCTCCTCCTGTATCCCCCTGTATCTACCAGACCCCCAACAAACACAGCCCCCCAGACAGCAGCCAAGCCTTGTGGAGACCCTGGTAGTGAGCGGACCCTCTTATGTGGAGACCCTGGTAGTGAGCGGACCCTCTTATGTGGAGACCCTGGTAGTGAGCAGACCCTCTTATGTGGGGTGTGGGCTGAGAGCTGTGACCCCCAGTATACCCCAGAGCTGGAGTTGGGGGGTCTTCTGCCCCCACTAATGTCTCCTCATGTGATGGGGGGGATGATGGATTATTAGTCCATCAGATGATCTGCGGCTCCTGTGTGGACTCGGCTCTATGTTATTAGAGAAGTAGTTGTCTCCTATGGAGAATCCGTCCTGTATGGACACATTGTATGGATCTTCCCAGTGATACAATGTATCCGATCAGATGTAGTGTGTACTGGCTCTATATACAGAGCGGAGGATTGTATGTAGATATCAGAGCTCCAGTGCAGAGCATTGCAGAACAATGGAGGTGAGACCTCCGGCCTGATATATACAGTAGATATTATGTATCATTCAGTGTATATAGCACTATGTGTATTCTATCTCTATACAGAGGGGGGTGTTGTGATATCCCATGATATGATGGATATAGGATTGTGTGGTCACATATTGGCCTTAGTTGTATCACAGGTTATATGTGAACGCTCCGCTGTCATGTATGTTACATGAAGATTTCTACTTTGTTACATCCTTTATTGGGTGTTTGTGATATTTGCAGTCGTCTCATATACAATGTATAATAATGTATATACAACGTGTGTTAATAAGTGCAAGACTGAGCTCAGATACATATCATTACTTCCCAACCTGTATCTCTCCAGCGGTGTCAAAACTACAACCCTCATCCTTCTCCTATAGCCTTTAGCTGACATAACATGATGGGAGTTGTAGTTTTGCGAAAGCCAAAAAGCCACAGGTTGGGGAACAACGTTATATAGAATGTTGTGCAAGATTTGCAGCCAGATGTATTATTTATTTATTCTATAGGGCAGTAATTCCCAACCTGTGCGCCTCCAGCTGTTGCAAAACTACAACTTCCAGCATGCTGGGAGTTGTAGTTGGGCAACAGCTGGAGGCACAGTGTTTGGGAGACACTGCTATAGGGTATGCAACTTTTGTTTGCACCTTTGTTTGTGATTTTATATATATATATATATATATATATATATAATATATATATATATATATATATATATATAACCTTTTGTGTTACGTTATAGTGACGTTATGTAACTTTATGTTATGCAATTGTTTTATTTTTTATATTTTTATTTGAATCATTGGGATGTTATATATATTATATAATGTTTTGTGTTACGTTATAGTGACGTTATGTAACTTTATGTTATGCAATATTTGCAAATTACCGTAACTGAATAATCCGAGATTATTTCTGTAAATGTCAACAATAAAATTTATTATTGAAATTATTCATTGTTTGTTTTGCTTTTTTTTTTTTTTTTTTTTATATACATGTATTATTACTTACCAGTGTTCTAGATCAGTGTTTCCCAAGCAGGGTGCCTCCAGCTGTTGCAAAACTACAACTCCCAGCATGCCCTGACAGCCAAACATCTGGAGGGCCACAGTTTGGAGACCACTGTTCTAGATCACTAATATTGCTACATTTTAGGGGGCATATGAGCCACATTTTATTCTTCCATTGTATCTGAAGTGGAAATATACAAAATTTTGAAAACTCCCCCGACTATAAAATCTACTATTTAGTGTCCGCAGCCCCAGAGCAGATTTATGTGTCGCCATGGTTACTAGGTATAAACAAACCTTGTATAGTCTCATCCTACAGTCATTCCCCACTACATCTGCCCCGACTTATTACTGACCTACCAGTATAGGAGAATATGACTGCAGGGATACACATGGATTGTATATACTCTGTAACCATGGCGATACATAAGTCTATATAGGAGCTGGATACAATATCAGATCAGTGGAGTTCCAGCAGTCTGACCACAGTGCTCTCTGCTGCCCCCTCTGTCCGCTTCAGGAACTACTGTCCAGAGTAGGAGATTTTTGCTATTGGTGATTTGAGAAACTAGTGGCTTCAATGGATCCAGAATCTGATACCATAATACACATCACAGGTCTATAGGGCCTCGGCTTTAGGGTTCACCGCACAAATATATGGGGTCTGGGCTTTTGGGATCACAGCATGGGTTTATGGGGTCTGGGATTGTAGGATTAACAGCACAGCACAGGTCTATGGGGCAAATATTACCGCAATCCTGAGAAACTGGGATATACTACAACTCCCAGCATGCTATGCGCTATACATTAACAACAGCTGGAGACCCACAAACTGGTGACCGCTGTCCTAGATCCATGTTTCCTTACCAGTGTGCCTCCAGCTGTTGTTAAACTACAACTTCCAGCATGCCCGGACAGCCAAAGGCTGGGAGTTGTAGTTTTGCAACAGCTGGAGGCACACTGGTCGTTCTAGATGTTAATCATTTGTATTATCATAAATTGTTATGTTAAATTGTAAGCAGGGGCTCTATCGTTTAATGTTTCTAGTTTATTTAACCTGTTACAATGCAGATTGTAATAGATAGATAGATACATACATATTACAATCTGGTAAATTCTATTGTAACAAAGAAATTAAATAAATAAATAAAATTTTAAAAATAGAAAATAATCAATACAGAAACACTAATAAAATAATAAATAAATAAAATAAATAAATAAAAAATATATATAAAATAATATATATATATATATATATATATATATAAATATGCTTTTATTTATTCTTTTATTTTTTATTCATTTATTTTTTCTTTTATTTATTATTTTATTAGTGTTTTTGTATTGATTATTTTATATATTTTTTTATAAAAATTTTTTTATTTCTTTGTTACAATCATGTATAGATATATTATTTATTTATTTGTTTTATTTATATATTATTCATTTCTTTGTTACAATAGAATTTACCATCTATTTTCTGTCTCATGTCATCTCCCTTATTGCCCCATCATTCTGGTTATTGACAGGTCAGGAGGGTCTTCACTTAAGGCCCCCATTATAATCCCCCCCCAGGTCCTGATCAATCTGTCCTCCCTGCAGGGTCCATCTTGTCGTCTCTTTCCCACACTCCCCCCAGCAGCCTCTATTATCTCCTGGATTGGAGGCTCCAGATGGACACACGTCCATTGTCCGCGCTGCGCTGGGATTGGCTGCTGAGTGTGGGAACCTCTTGTCAGGCCGCTCTCCACACATTGTTCTGCAGGGAGAGGGGTATATAGAGGGGGCGGCTGTCACTAATAGTCACACAGCTCCGGCCTCAGCCAAGTCTACAGACCCTGCACCATGGCTCCATGTAACATGAAGACCCCTGATCATGAGGCTGCCGGGGGGCTCAGAAAGGTAAGACCCCCCTCTTGTCACTGCGTCCCCCCCAGATCTCCAAACTCTTATTATGACTCATGTAACTCTTTCCCAACCACAGTGTCTCCAGCTGTTGCAAAACTACAACTCCCAGCATGCCCGGACAGCCGTTGGCTGTCCGGGCATGCTGGGAGTTGTAGTTTTGCAACAGCTGGAGGCACACTGGTTGGTAAACACTGCAACGGAGGGTTATAGGTTGGACTTTTTTCCACCTTACCTACTATGTAGCTATGTTACGCATTGTCACTGCATGTAGTGTCCTCAAGGACCTGACCCTGACCGGGGGCGCTGTTCTCTATACTGAGATGTATTAACCCCCGACCATGTCTTGTCTCCAGCTGAGGAAACCGGTGATAGAGAAGATGAGGAGAGATCGTATCAACAGCAGCATCGAGCAGCTGCGCCTCCTCCTGGAGAAGGAGATCCAGAGACATCAGCTCCCCTCCAAACCGGAGAAAGCCGATATCCTGGAGATGACCGTCACCTGCCTGCAGAGACACATGGCCCAGAGAGGTAAGTGTCCGCTCCGGATCCTCACAGGTGCCTGGCAGCGGCTGATACATCCTCTACATCTATAGATATCTCATATCTATCTATCTCATATCTATCTATCTCATGTCTATCTATCTCATGTCTATCTATCTATCTATCTATCTATATATCTCATATCTATCTCATATCTATTTATCTATCTATCTCATGTCTATCTATCTATCTCATATCTATCTATCTGTGATGGAGCACTAGTGCTTCTGTGTGTGGTGCAAGATTGTGGCTTGGGGTGGTGAAATGTATCACTTTGTAAAGCCAGGGCAACATTAACCTACATGGTCTGAGGAAAGGACAGCTTCTCCTGGGCCAGGCGTGGGATAAGAAATACATCGATGCCAGGTTACGGGTAACTGTCTTTACTGAGGCAGGAGTAGATAGTACAATCCTCATAGGAGTAACCCGTTGGCGCCCTGTAGACTTGCTGTGACTTGTAGTATTTTACTTGGGACTTTAGACTTAAAGCTGTGGCTTCACACGCTGACTAGGGTTCAGATAGTGTCCAATTAACACCACACCGCCAGGGTATGAACTATCTTTGTGTGGCCGGTCGACTCAACGGGTATTATGCTCACAATCTCATATCTATCTATTTCATATACATCTATTCATCTATCTATCTCATATCGATCTATCTATCTAAAACAAGGATACGTTGGCCAGCACATACTGATACCAAAACTACTGCATGGACCCGGCATACAGGTGCACGCTGCTGGGCTGAATATAGATAAACAGGAGAATACAGCAGCACACTACTAGCACAAAGATACAGATAAAACATGAAATGCTATACAGCTATAGTGCAAAAAATGAAAAATGAAAAAGTGAGGTACTGAGCTCACAATTTGGCGGACAAATAGTTTGGACCGTCCCACCACGATACGTGACCTCATTGGGACGGACCCTACACTGAATATGCCTCTGTGTGATCAGTTTAACAGGCATTGCAGGATCTGAGACTCTATCAGGTGTATATAAGGTGCTGGACATCTCAGATCCTGCAATGCCTGTTAAACTGATTACACAGAGGCATATTCATAGTGTTGGGTCCGTCCCAATGAGGTCACGTATCGTGGTGGGATGGTCCAAACTATTTGGCCGCCAAATTGTGAGATAAGTACCTCACTTTTTCATTTTGCATTTTTTGCACTAAAGCGGTATAGCATTTCATGTTTTATCTGTATCTTTGTGCTAGCAGTGTGCTGCTGAATTCTCCTGTTTATCTATCAATCTATCTATCTCATATCTATCTATCTCATATCTTTCTTATATCTATCTCATATCTATCTATCTATCTATCTATCTATCTCATATCTATCTATCTCATATCTATCTATCTCATATCTATATATCTGATATCTATCTATCTCATATCTATCTATCTATCTATCTGATGGTCACTGACATGTTTGTCTTTCCTCTTCTAGATGTCCAGGCCCAGAGAGAAGGCTTCTCCACCTGCCTCCAGGACTCCATCACCTTCCTGTCCCAGCACAGACAGAGCCAGCTCCAGATCCAGCTGCTGCAGAACCTCCCTGGGGCTCACACTGGGGCACTATCTCCTCCTGTATCCCCCTGTATCTACCAGCCCCCCAACAAACATAGCCCCCCAGACAGCAGCCAAGCCTTGTGGAGACCCTGGTAGTGAGCGGACCCTCTTATGTGGAGACCCTGGTAGTGAGCGGACCCTCTTATGTGGAGACCCTGGTAGCGAGCGGACCCTCTTATGTGGGGACCCTGGTAGTGAGAGGACCCTCTTATGTGGAGACCCTGGTAGTGAGCGGACCCTCTTATGTGGAGACCCTGGTAGTGAGCGGACCCTCTTATGTGGGGACCCTCGTAGTGAGCGGACCCTCTTATGTGGGGACCCTGGTAGTGAGCGGACCCTCTTATGTGGGGACCCTGGTAGTGAGCGGACCCTCTTATGTGGAGACCCTGGTAGTGAGCGGACCCTCTTATGTGGGGACCCTCGTAGTGAGTGGACCCTCTTATGTGGGGACCCTCGTAGTGAGCGGACCCTCTTATGTGGGGACCCTGGTAGTGAGCGGACCCTCTTATGTGGGGACCCTGGTAGTGAGCGGACCCTCTTATGTGGGGACCCTGGTAGTGAGCGGACCCTCTTATGTGGGGACCCTGGTAGTGAGCGGACCCTCTTATGTGGGGACCCTGGTAGTGAGCGGACCCTCTTATGTGGGGACCCTGGTAGTGAGCGGACCCTCTTATGTGGAGACGCTCGTAGTGAACGGACCCTCTTATGTGGAGACCCTCGTAGTGAACGGACTCACAAGCTCTTGAGGCTTTGGGACACTTTGGATTCGTTTGCACCAGAGATGAATATTTTGCACTGTGTGGAGTTTCTATTATATTTATATAGAGTTTGTTATATGGAGATTATGTTACTTTATATATGAGGGTCCCGGGTGGGATCTAAGGACACGTTCTCCTCCGTCTTCCATGAAGAGTCCTCATATATGGGAATCCCGGGGGAATAGACGCCCCCCATATACTTTGTTTCTATATGATTGAGTTGTATAGGAATGCATTCTATTTATAATGATTAACCCCTTCACTGCCGGGGAGGGATGTGTCGGCTTCTGAGATAGCTGGGGGCCCATGTGCGGCCCCTGAAGTTTTAATAAACGTGAAATAATTGTATAACATATTGTACTTAGTGCAGTATCCGAGCACCTATAGGAGTCGATGGGGCCCCTATTGTATCCCCATCGACCTCTGAACAATGTATATAAATATGTAACCAGCTGGAGACAATGTATCAGTGTGGGGTGATGGCTGCTGCATATACTGTAGTGATGTGTAATGTGTGCAGAACAGGGAAGAAGCCTCCCTGTATAAACAACAGAAGGCGATTAATGTATCTAGATATATATGTGGATTCCAGTATCTGGAGATCAGTCTATATAGATATTTCTATGTCGGCCTCAGGAATGGGGCATCTACTGCTGTATCAGCAAAATATGTGCAAAATGATATTATACAAATTTACAAAGAGATTATTCACCAGGAGAGAGAATAAAAGAACTTTCTATTCAGCAGATCTGATTCCAGATTCATTATTTCTAGAAGAATTTTATTTTATAAGGCAACATTATATCTATCTATCTATCTATCTATTTATCTATAAGGAAGAGAAGACTGTAGCACTCCCAAATAGTGAAAAAGCAGAGCGCGTTTACTCCAGCTTAAACATCAAGGCAACGTTTCGGCTGCATACAAGCAGCATTTCTCAAGTAATTACATATATTACATGGTATAAATATGGTGGAAGGATGTGACATCATCGTTGCATCACATGATTAGCATAATGACAATAACAAAAGCAAATTTTGATACATACAGTGATCAAACATACAGTATAATCAAATACATTAGATACAAAAGTGTAACAGTGGTGATACATAGGTGATACAAAAGTGTCGGTAATATGATGCGTGAACAAAAGATAAAAAGATAAATGACCTGTAGGGGCGGAATTGCTGGGCGGGTCCTACGTGATATCCAGAGCAAACACCGGGTGCTGCGTCGCATGCTGGTGGTGCACATCCGGTGGATGTGAGGAGGTGGAACGCACAAATGAAACGCAACCAGAAATGGATGACCGGAAGAGGCCGGTAGGCTAAGAAGAAGTGAAGAGGGCTTGTGCGCAGGCGCGGGGAGCCGAAGCAGCCCGCGCATGCGCACACCCAATCAGGCCTCAAAAGCGGGTGCCGGGAGACGGCGCGCAGTCGCGAGAGGTAAAGACCTGCCTCGCGCATGCGCGTCGGCCACAGCAACCACCCGGGGCCATCTTGGATGATGGAATAAAAAGGTAAACTATGGGCAATGGTGCAAAAGGTCAGGGGGCAATGTATAAATGAAAAAATTAAGCAGCACCAAGTACACTAAGGGCAAGAAGGGACATAGAGGCATGTGCCAATGTGAGCAAACTATCCACTTTAATTAACCTCCACTCATATAAAAGAGATCGGAGGAAGTAGTAGGGGTAGAGAGATGGGCAAATTAGAACATACAAAGGGAGACAACCATTCAGAGAACATGTCTGCGAGTGTACAGGTCTCCGGCAAAGGAAGATGGGAAATCCCCTAACAAACAGGGGGATCCCAAACTACCTATTCCCAGTCACTGAGGGTGGTATACATTAGTACCCTAGCCAGAAGTGTCCCATTCTTACTCACATGCATCCCAGCTCCCTTTAAAAAGACTGGCCCAAGCCTAGGGGTCTGGAAAAGTCACATCTGTCCCAATGGTGCTATATCTATTTATCTATCTATCTCATATCTATCTATCTATCTCATATCTATCTTTCTATCTCATATCATATCTATCTCATATCTATCTATCTATTTATCTATCTATCTCATATCTATCTATCTATCTCATATCTATTTATCTATCTATCTCATATCTATCTATCTATCTCATATCTATCTCATATCTATCTATCTATCTATCTATATCATATCTATCTATCGCATATCTATCTCATATCTATCTCATATCTATCTATCTATCTCATATCTATCTATCTATCTCATATCTATCTCATATCTATCTATCTCATACGAAACCCAGAAAAAGGAGATATATGGTCCTTCAGCCAATAATATACATGCCCTTGGAGACAATTTTACAAAATAATAACTCAACTGAAATCTACCAATGAGGCCACAGAAAAACACATTAAGCTAAAATGTATAATTTTTATTATTAAAGATAATAAGAAAAACAATGCCTCACAATACAGTGCTCAGAAAGGTGTCAAGTCAGATATAGCACTAAATAATGAACACAAAACCAAGGGAGGGGGTTTGGGGTACAGGTGAAAAACCTGACCTGACCAACCCTACCTAGTCTAACCCCTTGCCCTCACTACAATAAGTGTGGACAGGGAATAGGGATAATAAAAGTCACATATACATTAAGAATAAACAATGCAATGACTTAATATGTATATATTCTTACTCCTAATGACCTACGCGTTTCACCCTTACTTATAGTTAGGGGTTCATCAGGGCTCAGGGGAGCAGTCAACATATCACAATAGATAGTAATCAATAAAACACTATATATATGAAAAGTGATAAAGAAACAAGTGAAGCACACGTGATACAAAAGCATAATAGCCGCACATTGATACTGAGTATATGATGAATAGATATATGTGTCACGATGCCGGCTGGCAGGTAGTGGATCCTCTGTGCCAGAGAGGGATTGGCGTGGACCGTGCTAGTGGATCGGTTCTAAGTCACTACTGGTTTTCACCAGAGCCCGCCGCAAAGCGGGATGGTCTTGCTGCGGCGGTAGTGACCAGGTCGTATCCACTAGCAACGGCTCAACCTCTCTGGCTGCTGAAGATAGGCGCGGTACAAGGGAGTAGACAGAAGCAAGGTCGGACGTAGCAGAAGGTCGGGGCAGGCAGCAAGGATCGTAGTCAGGGGCAACGGCAGGAGGTCTGGAACACAGGCTAGGAACATACAAGGAAACGCTTTCACTGGCACGATGGCAACAAGATCCGGCAAGGAAGTGCAGGGGAAGTGAGGTGATATAGGGAAGTGCACAGGTGATAACACTAATTGGAACCACTGCGCCAATCAGCGGCGCAGTGGCCCTTTAAATCGCAAAGACCCGGCGCGCGCGCGCCCTAGGGAGCGGGGCCGCGCGCGCCGGGACAGGACTGACGGAGAGCGAGTCAGGTACGGGAGCCGGGGTGCGCATCGCGAGCGGGCGCTACCCGCATCGCGAATCGCATCCCGGCTGGAGGCGGTATCGCAGCGCCCCGGGTCAGTGGATCTGACCGGAGCGCTGCAGTGAGGAGAGTGTAGCGAGCGCTCCGGGGAGGAGCGGGGACCCGGAGCGCTTGGCGTAACAATATGAAAAATAGATAAATCATTCCAATCAGGCCACAATGGTAGAAATATGGATCCTTAATTGTACTATGAGTAGATGAGGAATACGTCCCTTGTCCAAAGCAAGTACTGTGAAAATAAGATCACAAAACCACCTGTCAATGTCCCATACTTTAACAAAAATAACAAATACAGAAAATGTATATAATAATGTGTACCTCCAAATGTAATTAGGTATACATAAAATAGCCCAACGTCGTATTACAGATATATCACCCCAGGAATCACTGTTTGCCACACCCTGGGTTACTGAAAATGCTAGGACCTAATAAATGAATAAACCAAAATTAACTTAGGTAAGAATACCAAAAGTTCATAATAACACCAAAAAATCATAAGAACGGATAATGAGCCAGTCTTACCCATGTGTGATGGATAATGGACTAAGAACTGATAACTGGTGTAGCACTCCAAATGCAATGATACATAATATTAGGCCAAAGATACTGTAAAGATAAAGACATAAGAATATGTCACTGTCTAAACTATGTGGACATGAGCATAAACAGTATGGGCAAATACAAGGTAAAGCTTACCCCCTGACCAGATGATGCAATACGTCAGAACGAATCCAGGTGGATTGTGAATAGATTAGAAACACTTCCAAAAAGCACTAGAAATAATGATAAATAAAGCGCCATGTGACCAACAGGTGTTATTACTACCGTACCACTAATGCCCCTATAGTACGATAAAATATAGTGTAATGTATATATACTGCCTACCCTAATACAGGATGCTTAGAGCGTCAGGCGGCCCAAGATACATGGAGAATTTGATAATGAGGAAGCCTGGTGTCACCTCCCTAATGTGGAGGCTTCAGAGGAGACGATAACTCCTATAACAAGATAATGTAAGGGGAATATAGTTACCAAAGGTACAGGTCACATAGAGTATGCAAAACGGTGCAGCCACAGTACACTTACCCAGTCCCTGGTGTCCCTTGTGTGGACTCAGTATGCGGCGTCAACACTGAACGCCGCAAGTCTGATAAAAAAGCCGCGGGACCGGAAACGGAAGTGACAGAAAGTGTGTCACTGCGCATGTCCAGGGTTAGTGGAACGCAATGCGCTTCAGACGGCGCATGTGTGGTTAGGCAAACTCCAAAGCGAGGCTTGGATGTAGTGCATGTCACCCCGCGCATGCGCCCTTTCCAAATATCAGGAAATCAATATATGGGACGTATTAAAGGATGAAATCTTGACTCATAGCCAAAGGATAATGTACATGTATAAAAAATTATAAATGTACATAAACTGGGCCAATGTGGAAATATTGATAGAATATAATGAGTACGATCTAAGAATGGTAACATAAGATAAAGTAATGAAAACAATATAAAATAAATAATAAATGTATAATTATAAATAAATAAATGGCAGGTGGGTATAGGCACTCAAACGAATCGGAAGGTGTATGACACTAGAGGTGGGAAATATTATAGTTTATACTCCATAAGAAATAGCAAGAACTACATCAAATGAAAGGACAAAAAGATAGTTGGTCATTAAGACCATAGGAGGTGGTAGTCTTTAGCCGGTATATCCAGCGCGTTTCGGCTTGTAGTAATCTTTTGTCCAGGTCACCGCCCCTAATGTCGGGTTTGAGAACTTCAATAACCTGGAAGTCTAAATTAAAGGGGGTGTCCACATGATGCCTGAGCATATGAAGCGACACCGGTTTCTCCCTCTTATGTCTGATGTCACTTATGTGTTCGAGTACCCTACGTCTTACCTATATACATATTAAGTCATTGCATTGTTTATTCTTAATGTATATGTGACTTTTATTATCCCTATTCCCTGTCCACACTTATTGTAGTGAGGGCAAGGGGTTAGACTAGGTAGGGTTGGTCAGGTCAGGTTTTTCACCTGTACCCCAAACCCCCTCCCTTGGTTTTGTGTTCATTATTTAGTGCTATATCTGATTTGACACCTTTCTGAGCACTGTATTGTGAGGCATTGTTTTTCTTATTATCTTTAATAATAAAAATTATACATTTTAGCTTAATGTGTTTTTCTGTGGCCTCATTGGTAGATTTCAGTTGAGTTATTATCTATCTCATATCTATCTATCTATCTATCTATCTCCTATCTATCTCATATCTATCTATCTATCTCCTATCTATCTCATATATATCTATGCATCTATCTATCTCATATCTATCTATCTCATATCTATCTATCTATCTCATATCTATCTATCTATCTATCTCCTATCTATCTCATATCTATCTATCTATCTATCTATCTATCTATCTCATATCTATCTATCTCATATCTATCTATCTCATATCTATCTATCTATCTATCTCATATCTATCTCATATCTATCTATCTATCTCATATCTATATCTCATATCTATCTCATATCTATCTATCTCATATCTATCTATCTATCTCATATCTACCTATCTATCTATCTATCTCATATCTATCTATCTATCTCATATCTATCTCATATCTATCTATCTATCTATCTCATATCTATCTATCTATCTCATATCTATCTCATATCTATCTCATATCTATCTATCTCATATCTATCTATCTATCTATCTCATATCTATCTATCTCATATCTATCTCATATCTATCTATCTATCTCATATCTATCTATCTATCTATCTATCTATCTCATATCTATCTATCTATCTCATATCTATCTATCTATCTATCTCAGATCTATCTATCTATCTCATATCTTTCTATCTATCTATCTAGACAAAGCTATTTGACCGCCGGCGGAGACAGATTTGCGAGCTAAGTGCCTCACTATTTCATAGTTTCACATTTGCATCTATTACACCATAGCTGTATAGTCTCCATGTTTTATCTGCATGTTCATGTTTCACCTATATCCTTGTGCATTCTTCTGTTGCTGTATATCTATCTATCTATCTCATATCTATCTATCTCATGTCTATCTATCTATCTATCTATCTCATATCTATCTATCTATCTATCTCATATCTATCTCATATCTATCTATCTCATATCTATCTATCTATCTATCTATCTCATATCTATCTATCTCATATCTATCTCATATCTATCTATCTATCTCATATCTATCTATCTCATATCTATCTATCTATCTCATATCTATCTATCTCATATCTATCTATCTATCTCATATCTACCTATCTATCTATCTATCTCATATCTATCTATCTCATATCTATCTCATATCTATCTATCTATCTCATATCTATCTCATATCTATCTATCTATCTCATATCTATCTCATATCTATCTATCTAATATCTATCTATCTCATATCTATCTATATCATATCTATCTATCTCATATCTATCTATCTATCTCATATCTATATCATATCTATCTCATATCTATATCATATCTATCTATCTATATCATATCTATCTATCTATCTATCTATCTATCTCATATCTATCTATCTATCTATCTCATATCTATCTATCTATCTATCTATCTCATATCTATCTCATATCTATCTATCTAATATCTATCTATCTCATATCTATCTATCTCATATCTATCCATCTAGATGCAAAGCAGAAGGCAGGATGTCCAGATAAGTGATGGTAGGTGCACGCAGGTCTATGGGGCCCCGGTCACTGGGTCCAACAGCATATCCAAGAATAATGGCGACCGCAGCACACCGAAGTGTCCAAATAAATGGTGTTTTTTCCATGAACATAAAGTGCCAGTGCGACATTTCAGTGTTCTCACGCCATTCTCAAGCAAATTAATAGTGACCACAACAAGGTATATGTGCCAAATACAGTATCAATTCATCAAACAATCTCACATCATCAAACAATTTGAATAAATTCATAATAAATACAATAAAGTGCAAATTAAGGGACGTCATAGAACGTATCCTTAGACAGTATCTGTGATATTAAAAAATATGGGGGAGATTTATCAAAACCTGTGCAGAGGAAAACTTGCCCAGTTGCCCATAGCAACCAATCAGCTCGCTGCTTTTATTTTTATGGAGGCCTGTGAAAAATGAAAGCAGCGATCTGATTGGTTTCTATGGGCAACTGGGCAAGTTTTCCTCTGCACATGATTTGATAAATCTCCCCCATTGTGTATGTAGATATCATGAGAATGTGCCATAATATGCATATATCAGATCAATTAGCAAATACATTTACAGCGGGTCGCGGTTGGAAGGCGGCCAGACTCCCCCTAGTGTAAGTAATCATGGTGCCGGCTGGCGTGGGAGAAATTGTACTGCGGTTGCGCAGCTAATGTGATAATACAGTGATATGTGCTGACCAATCACGCTCGTCCTGTACCCAATCACATGACCGGAAGTAACTAGGTCACCTGATTGGAGCCGGGCTCTCTATCCCGCGCATGCGTGTATCGAGTGTCTGAATCATAATACTCCATATTGGAGCAGGGAAAGGAAAATTTTATTTAAAAATAAGATATAAAATGAAATAAAAGGAATCTATTTATCTATTTCATATCTATCTATCTCATATGTATCTATCTATCTCATATCTATCTATTTATCTATCTATCTATCTCATATCTATCTATCTATTTATCTATCTCATATCTATCTGTCTATCTATCTCATATCTATCTATCTATCTCATATCTATCTCATATCTATCTATCTATTTATCTATCTCATATCTATCTGTCTATCTATCTCATATCTATCTATCTATCTCATATCTATCTCATATCTATCTATCTCATATCTATCTATCTATCTATCTCATATCTATCTATCTATCGCTCATATATATCTCATATCTATCTATCTCATATCTATCTATCTATCTATCTCATATCTATATCATATCTATCTCTCTCTCTATCGCTATCTATCTCATATCTATCTATCTATCTATCTCATATCTATCTATCTATCTATCTCATATCTATCTCATATCTATATATCTCATATCTATCTATCTCATATCTATCTATGCATCTATCTATCTCATATCTATATATCTCATATCTATGTATCTATCTATCTCATATCTATCTATCTCATATCTATCTATCTATCTATCTCATATCTATCTATCTCATATCTATCTATCTATCTCATATCTATCTATCTATCTCATATCTATCTATCTATCTATCTCATATCTATCTCTCTATCTATCTCATATCTATCTATCTATCTCATATCTATCTATCTATCTATCTCATATCTATCTATCTCATATATATCTATGCATCTATCTATCTCATATCTATATATCTCATATCTATCTATCTCATATCTATGTATCTATCTATCTCATATCTATCTATCTATCTCAGACTGTTGAGACCCAATTAGCTCCTAGCGGCTATAACTACCCCTCCCCCTTACTACAATAATTAATTAAATAATAACTGACACAACAACAATTTAACTTTTCCGTGGGTGGGGATCGGCCACAGCTTTATTTATAAAATTACTTATATAAATAACAATTTAACTGTAACAAAGACACCGATTGGCTTCTTACCAACCCGAGAGGTGCTGCCACACTGTCCTGTGTGGAGGTCTACCCCGGGTTGACCCCGCTTTCACCGTCTTCTTACCGCCAAGCTGTGACTTACAATAAACAGAGATACAAAAAGGGAGGGAGGGAGGGCAAAACTCCGGGTCCTGGGCAGATTGAGGGGGGAAGGGAGGCACCACAGCTATAAATACCCAGGGGAGGGCCTCTGAAAGCCCGGGAAACTATTAAACCCCTGATTGGTGCACTCCTTCCCCCCCACCCATGGGACATACCACTGTAGTTACCAACAAGTTTTACAGGCGGGGGAGGGGGCTAAAAAACCTTGCCTGTACATTTCTTAACCCCTTAACTGCTCACCAGTCAGGGGGCAAGCTAGTTATGCACAGCTTGCCCCTCCAGACTGCTGAGACCCAATTAGCTCCTAGCAGGCTATAACTACCCCTCCCCCTTACTACAATAAATACTTAAATAATAACTGACACAACAACAATTTAACTTTTCCGTGGGTGGGGATCGGCCACAGCTTTATTTATAAAATTACTTATATAAATAACAATTTAACTGTAACAAAGACACCGATTGGCTTCTTACCAACCCGAGAGGTGCTGCCACACTGTCCTGTGTGGAGGTCTACCCCGGGTTGACCCCGCTTTCACCGTCTTCTTACCGCCACGGAGGAGACCAGTTAGCCCTACACTGGGCTCCGACCCCCACCCAAGAGATAGTGGATAGCCAACACCTGGGGCCACCTCCAGCCCCCCAGCACACCCAACACAGTTCCTCTCCAGGAAATCCGCTCAACACTTTTCCTCTCCAGGAAATCCGCTCAACACTTTTCCTCTCCAGGAAATCCGGGTACCTGCCACCAGGACCAATTTTTTACATTTTTTTTTTTTTTTTTATAACCCGTGTGAACTCATCTCTCAGACTCGCCCATACACCGAAGAGTGCTGCAGCACTCGCACCACCTCGAAAGCCGCTCTCAAAACAAAAACACACCTGGGAAACATCAAACTGGGCGAATATAGCAACACAACATGCAGATCGCCCGCGGCCGTCGTGCAGCGCTACCCTCTCCGGAAACCCAGCCACCTCCGCCGGCCCCGATACAAAAAGAGAGCAAATCCAGCACTCACAAAACAGTCATTCGCGGACCCTCATGGAGCACGAGCTGCGTGTCCCGGATCGCCTAAACAGTCTCGGACCGACGGGCCTTTATTAGTTTTATTTTTTATTTTATTTTTTTAAACTTTTACCATGAAACGCACAAAATAGGCACCCAAAAACACAGACACCCAAGTCCCATGGAAGGAGACGAGGAGAAAGAAAAAGTGCCCCATCCACATAGCCCTGAAAAAAGCTAGCGCAAAAACTCGGATCAGAAAAACAACGCAAAAGCGACAACCAAAAACCTGCAGCCGCCACTAAGCGATCCAAAAACAGATAGGAAAAACCGGTCGCCGACAGCAAGGCCACCCACTCGCGGGCCCAGCCCCTATGTATACACCACCCGCAAAACAGAAAGAAAATCACCCCCTGCCATGTGCCGTGCAGCACAGCGGGAAAGCCACCCAACTTTTTATTTATTTATTTTTTTAGATTATTTATTATTTTCATTTTATTTTATTTAGCTGATTCACATGAACAGGTGAAGATCCCACATCACATACTCAGAATGTTATTTGGATACACTGAGAACACTGCCCAAATCTCGAACCTCCTTGGAGAGGTGACACAGCAGATAACTTCCGTTATCACATCCTATTAAAACGAAACAGGAAATCAAACATTAGCCTCGTAAGGTCACTTCAAAGGGCATTCCAGGTACCGAAACCAATATTTATTTATTACTTTTTTTTTTTTTTTTTCTTTTTTTATGTTTTTATCCCCTGTCCACAGACCCTTTAGAACCTCCGGGACCCTCCACGACTGTAGATAGACATCCCGGCCTCCACACCAACACCAACCACTCGCAAGTACCGTACCGTGAGTGCGACCAAGTCGCAGGAGCCACCAAAGCGGACCACAAATTACACCACTCTCCCCGATGACCCACGGGCCGGCCACACAAGCAACCCTCCGGAACTACAGCCAGAGAAAACAGGACAAAGCGTCAACACCCAATACCGACCCAGGGAGCATAGCCCTGAAAGGAATTGTAACCCCAAACAGCGAAGCACTAGATGCAACAGACAGAGCACAGGAAGAAAAACACGCCCCGTGATCACTCAAATCACACACTAGAAAAGAAGAAAAAGCATCACAAAATTAGCGCGCAACCAAGCGCAGGGGACTTGCAACCCACACAGTAACGTTACAAGCCTAGAACATGAGCTGCCGAAGCAAGCACCCAAAGTCCCACAACCAACACCAAGGGAGAAGCACAAACAAAACCCCAAGCATGGCAGAAACCCACTGACTACCAAGACCCAGGGGTAAACCACCCCACAGCACCACTGGAAAACCAAACACCACACCAACAACCGACCAAACCAGCCACATCCGAGAACAAAGCGAGCTCCCCGTGCAGGGAACTGAAAGCAGGCCAGGTCACCGCATGACCCTTGAAAAAACCCCAACCAACCGAAATGTCAGCCCAAAGCGTACCAGGGGCACATATGCGGGGGCCCAAATACCAGACACCCTCGGCGGCCAAAGACAACCTGCAGGAAAAAACTCCGCCCAGAACCATATTCCATGCGGAACTTACAGTAAACCAGCAAGGACCGGAACAGGGGCACCTAGCGAGCCCCGAGGAAACCAAAGCAGAGAAAACGCAATCACTCCCCGTCCACAGGAAAACTGCAGACCAACGCCAACGCGGCATGCGGAAGACTGCAACAAACCACACCCCAACAAGCGTAGAGCACAGGAGTATCCCCCTCCGGAAAACCACCATAAACAAAAGAAACCACGAGGAAAGACAAACTGAGACTCAAAGCGAAACCTACCCACCGCCACATCAGCTAAAGCACCCAGCACGACATACAGGAGTCCCATGCCTACCAAAGATCGGGAGCAAAACAGGAGAAAACATCAGACAATACACTAGGACAAACAGAGCAGCGGAGAGGGACTACAACTAGTGACGGAGAGAAACACCAAACAAAGGGGGAGAAAACCAAAAGAAACAAAACCGTAACTGGGTGCCACCGATTCAAAATAAGGAACAAGCCTCAGGAGCTAAATCCACAAAACCCGGTCATCCAGAGCGTAAGGCCAAAAGACCACTCACCTAAGCGTGCACCGCAGAAATTGATACCACACCAAAGCACCCCGTCAAGAAGAGACGTACCCAACTCACAACCAGAGACCAACATAGACATACACCTATATCCGAGACCCAAACCCAACAAACCCACAGGAACAAAAGGTGGAAACTACCAGAACAGCCATAAGCACACTAACCGGGGAAGGAGAGGGAACCAACCCAGCTAGCCAGTTGAAGACAACTGGCCTGCCAAAGCACCAAGGGCAGGCACGAAAATAGAGCCCCCCCTGCCCCCCCGCAACAGCACACTCACTAAGTCCAGAAGATGGAGAAGGCACAAAAGCAGGAGGAACCACTTCACCACCGCAGGCGTTGAACAAGGCACGCTGGAGACCACCTGGTTGCGGGTACTCTGCCGCCGCCCGGAATGGCGCCGGGCAACCAGCAGCAGAGAACTCAGGAAGAGGGACAGCAGCGGAGAGGGTTTGGGGTGCAGTGGCTGCCTGAACCATGCGCCGTGATCCGAAGTTTACAGCGATACAATTGTCGTGTCAAACAGAGTTGCGATATAAATATATATATATATATATATATATATATATATATAATTTATTTATTATTTTATTTTATTTTATTTTTTTTTATAGGTATGAAAAGCGACCAAAATACGCTATATGGGACTGTAGAATTTATATATTTAATTTTTAATTCGCGCTTACACGTGGATCAAATGAGGATATATAACTTGATAGTGCGGACATTGACGCACGTGGCAATACCACATGTGCCTGTGTATTGAAATCTACACAGTTTGTACTTTTTATTTTTTTTTTTTATTGTAATTTTTCTTTTATTTATTTTTATTTTTTTTTAATTTTTTGTATATATATATTTTTTTTTTATTTATTTAATTATTTATTTTTTAAATTAATAAATTAAGTACCTTTTTTATTTTTTTTTATTTTTTTTTATTTTTTTTTTTTTTTGCGCATACGCCATTGAAGGAATGCTGCAATCGAAGACATATTTAGATAGTACGAACATGTACGCACGCAGCGATACCATATACATGCTTGATGTAATACAGTTTTTATTTTATTTATTTATTTAATTATTATTAGTTATGTATTTATATTTTAATTCATGTTTTTATGTATGGGGGAAAAAGGGGGGGGGGGAGGAGTGATCCAAACATTTATCATGGCAAGGGTTAAATTTTTTTTTTTTTTTTTTTTTTTTTTTTTGTGCGCAATGCTATAGCTCCATAGGGAGCCATAACACTGCACACACAGATCATTGCCATGTATTAACATGGCAATGATCTGGGTTGTCAGTGATTGATTGCTCAAGCCTGAATTTCAGGCTTGGAGCAATCAATCCACGAGCGGACGCGCAGGAGGCAGGTAAGTGACCCTCCTGCTGCGTTCCAGCTGATCGGGACATCGCGATTTAATCGCGATGGTCCCGATCAGCCCGACTGAGCAGCCGGGACGCCTATACATACATTCAGATGCGGCGATCAACTTTGATCGCCGCATCCAAAAAGGTAATGCCGGACATCTGCCCGATCGGCGATGTCCGGCATTAGCACGGGTCCTGGTTGCTAATAGCAACTGGGACCTGGCGGCTATGATGCGCGCTCGCCTTGTGAGCGCGCATTATAGCTGGGAACACGCAAATGGACGTTAATAAACGTCCATTTGCGCAAGGCTATACAAAACAGCCGCAGCAACCCAGGGGCCGCCACCGCAGACGGAGGGGACAGCAATGGGGAAGGAGGCAAAGCGCGCACATAAGGAGCACGCCTGGCAAAGGGGCTCGGGCCAGGGGCAGAGAAGTGGATTGGAGGAACGGGCAGGGAAAAGGATTAAAGGTACGGGAAGGGGATTAAAGGAACGGGGCAGGGAAGAGGAGTAAAGGAACGGGCAGGACGGGCGGACGGGGGGGGGGGGGGGGGGCAAAGGAGAGCGGGACTGTGAGAGGGCGAGAGGTCCGCCAGCCTCCCGAACCTGACGCCAGGGTGCAACAGGAGGGGAGGCCAGCTCAGCCACAAGCGAGCATGCCAACCCTCACCCTCCTGCTCCATCCGGGCCATAATATGAGGGGCAGACACATACCAACCGGCAGACAAAACTCCGGGTCCTGGGCAGATTGAGGGGGGAAGGGAGGCACCACAGCTATAAATACCCAGGGGAGGGCCCCTGAAAGCCCGGGAAACTATTAAACCCCTGATTGGTGCACTCCTTCCCCCCCCACCCATGGGACATACCACTGTAGCCATTTGCAAGTTTTACAGGCGGGGGAGGGGGCTAAAAACCTTGCCTGTATATTTCTTAACCTCTTACTGCTCACCAGTCAGGGGGCAAGCTAGTTATGCACAGCTTGCCCCTCCATATCTATATATCTCATATCTACCTTATACATGATGTAATAAAGTTCTGGGAAAACAACATTTAGTTAATTTACTTCATTAAATATTCATTAGTTCTGTGGGGATCAATATCAATAACCATCAATAATCATGTAAACCATCAGTTCTCTGCACACAGCAGATTATTGAGGATTATTGATCAGGGTCTATATATTCTCTGAGCCAAATACAGTAACTACTTGCCTCGTGTGAAACTAGTGGCGGATGCGTAATACTAACTGTGACTTCATCCTTTGGCGGTTGGATGACGGAGAATGCTGGGAGTTGTAGTTTTGCAACAGCTGGAGGCACCCTGGTTGGGAAACACTGGTCTAATGAATAACAATTGGCTCCTGACTGATAAGCACATCTTGTGGGTACAATCCCTCTGGTCTCCAGGGATGGAGGATGTTGGGTCGTGATCCCCATGAGATCCCATCATACTGGACACCAAATAGGACAATAATCCTCTGCACTGTGTGGGGTCCTAGAGGGGGCTCAGTACTGACTACAGAATCCATTTAATAGCCATTGGCATGCTTCCCAGAGAGGCGTGGGCTCAGGGTCCTTCATTTATAGGTCCTCGAGCCAACCCATTAAAGGCCATATCCAGGAATAGAGCTAAATCTCCTAAAAACAGCGCCACTCCTGTCCTCAGGTTGTGTCTGGTATTACAACTTGATTCCATTCATCTCAATGGAACGGAGCTGCAATACCGCACACAACCTAAGGACAAGGGTGGCGCTGTTTTTGAAAAAAAAAATCATCTCTGTTTTTCTTTTCCTGGATAACCCCTTTAAAGGACAACTGCAGCGGAAAACACTCATCCCCTTTCTACAGGATCGGGAATAAGTGTTTGATCACGGGGGGTCCGACAGCTGGGACCCCCCGCAATCTCCTAAATGGGGCCCCAGCATAGCACTAATGCGCATAGCGTCGACCTGAGAGGTCAAGGGTTAAGCCCCCTCCCCTCCCCGTCCCCATACAGTTCTATGGGAGAGAACGCTGCCTCTCCGCCTCTCCCATAGAGTTACATGCGGCTGCGGCTGGCGTGCCTCCTGCATGGGAGAGCTGCGGCAGAGCCCTGGCCCTGTGCAGGAGATCATGGGGGGTCCCAGCGGTCGGACCCCCGCGATCAAACACTTATCCCCGATCCTGTAGATAGGGGAGAAGTGTTTTCCACAGCAGATGTCCTTTAAAGGGGTACACCGGCCGATCACAGGGCTGAAGTACCCTGACGTCACGACTCCGCCCCCGTGTGACGTCACCCCCCGCGCCCGCTATGCAAGTCTATGGGAGGGGGCGTGACGCCCCCTCCCATAGACTTGCATAGCGGGACGGGGGTGACGTCACACAGGGGCAGAGTCGTGATGTCACAATCCTCCGGCCCCATGGTCGCCATCCGGCAGTTTGTGAGCTGGCAGCGCGGCGTGCAGCTCAAAGAGGTGTGTGCCGAATGCAAGATCGCGGGGGTCCCCAGCGGCGGGACCCCCGCAGCCAGACATCTTATCCCCTATGCTTTGTATAGGGGGGGGATGAGATGTCTTAGGGCCGGAGTACCCCTTTAATATGACCCCCCCCCCCCCCCCATCTCTCATCTACAGCCCCATTTCTGCCGGTGGGTTATTATGTCAACACTTATGGGTGGGAGGAGAAGAAAAACAAAAAAATAACAAAAAAATGGTGGGGGATGGGCCAAGGATATAATCAACGTAACATCATATTAAAACCAATGACAATGGATGAATAATAACTCATTTTATTGTTCACAACTCGTCTCAATATATTTGACAATCGAACATTGTTCACGAATAACAATAAACAGTCACACGGCAACAATGAGTAATACAGATAAGAATTATTATTTTATATTTTTATATAATTATGTATATATTATTAAGTTGTATATCATTATATAATTATATATATATTTATTATTAAGTATTATATTATTATATTGCAGAACACAGTCTGTTATATATCACTTTCTAACATATGCTGCAAATATTGCAGACCCTATAATTAGAGATGAGCAAACTTCCAGTAAATTCGATTTGTCACGAACTTCTCGGCTCGGCAGTTGATGACTTTTCCTGCATAAATTAGTTCAGCTTTCCGGTGCTCCCGTGGGCTGGAAAAGGTGGATACAGTATTAGGAGACTCTTTCCTAGGACTGTATCCACCTTTTCCAGCCCACCGGAGCACCTGAAAGCTGAACTAATTCACGCAGGAAAAGTCATCAACTGCCGAGCCGAGAAGTTCGTGACGAATCGAATTTACTGTAAGTTCGCTCATCTCTACCTATAATATAAGCAAATCATTAAACATACAACCTCAATACACAAGAAGTCATAGAATTTAAAATATCTGATAACTTATGAGATTCCCATAATACAATATCCTAAACAGGACATTGACCACTAATAATAGTGAACTGTAGGGGGCGCTGTGCACAGTACAATTAGATACTGAATAGGTTCTTATGTTACATCCTCAGTGAGAATATACAGGGATAATCTTTCAATTATCATAGTAACATAGTTCATAAGGTTGAAAAAAGACCGGAGTCCATCGAGTTCAACCTATAACCCTAATGAGTCCCTACTGAGTTGATCCAGAGGAGGTAAAGAATCCTTCCCGACTCCAAATATGGCATCAGAATAAATCCCTGGATCAACGTTCTGTCCCTATAAATCTATTATACATAACCTGTAATGATATTATTCTCCAAAAATGCATCCAGACCCCTTTTATATTCTTTTACAGAGTTCCCCATGAATTCCACAGTCTCACTGCTCTTACAGTAAAGAACCCCCGTCTGTGCTGGTGTAGAAACCTTCTTTCCTCTAGACGTAGAGGATGCCCCCTTGTTATATATACAGTCCTGGGTATAAATAGGTCATGGAGAGATCTCTGTACGGTTTCCCAACCAGGGTGCCTCCAGCTGTTGCAAAACTACAACCCCCAGCATGCTCGGACAGCCTTTGGCTGTCCGAGCATGCTGGGTGTTGTAGTTTTGCAACAGCTGGAGGCGCCCTGGTTGGGAAACACTGATATATAGAAATGTCCTCCAGCTGTTGAAAAACTAGTAATCACAGATATTGTCTGGTATAATGAGAGTTGTAGTTTTGCAACAGCTGGAGGCGCACTGGTTGGGAATTACTGCCCTATAGAATAAATAAATAATACATCTGGCTGCAAATCTTGCACAACATTCTATATAACGTTGTTCCCCAACCTGTGGCTTTTTGGCTTTCGCAAAACTACAACTCCCATCATGTTATGTCAGCTAAAGGCTATAGGAGCAGGATGAGGGTTGTAGTTTTGACACCGCTGGAGAGATACAGGTTGGGAAATGATATGTATCTGAGCTCAGTCTTGCACTTATTAACACACGTTGTATATACATTATTATACATTGTATATGAGACGACGGCAAATATTACAAACACCCAATAAAGGATGTAACAAAGTAGAAATCTTCATGTAACATACATGACAGCGGAGCGTTCACATATAACCTGTGATACAACTAAGGCCAATATGTGACCACACAATCCTATATCCATCATATCATGGGATATCACAACACCCCCCTCTGTATAGAGATAGAATACACATAGTGCTATATACACTGAATGATACATAATATCTACTGTATATATCAGGCCGGAGGTCTCACCTCCATTGTTCTGCAATGCTCTGCACTGGAGCTCTGATATCTACATACAATCCTCCGCTCTGTATATAGAGCCAGTACACACTACATCTGATCGGATACATTGTATCACTGGGAAGATCCATACAATGTGTCCATACAGGACGGATTCTCCATAGGAGACAACTACTCCTCTAATAACATAGAGCCGAGTCCACACAGGAGCCGCAGATCATCTGATGGACTAATAATCCATCATCCCCCCCATCACATGAGGAGACATTAGTGGGGGCAGAAGACCCCCCAACTCCAGCTCTGGGGTATACTGGGGGTCACAGCTCTCAGCCCACACCCCACATAAGAGGGTCCGCTCACTACCAGGGTCTCCACATAAGAGGGTCCGCTCACTACCAGGGTCTCCACATAAGAGGGTCCGCTCACTACCAGGGTCTCCACATAAGAGGGTCCGCTCACTACCAGGGTCTCCACATAAGAGGGTCCGCTCACTACCAGGGTCTCCACAAGGCTTGGCTGCTGTCTGGGGGGCTGTGTTTGTTGGGGATCTGGTAGATACAGGGGGATACAGGAGGAGATAGCGCCCCAGTGTGAGCCCCAGGGAGGTTCTGCAGCAGCTGGATCTGGAGCTGGCTCTGTCTGTGTTGGGACAGGAAGGTGATGGAGTCCTGGAGGCAGGTGGAGAAGCCTTCTCTCTGGGCCTGGACATCTAGAAGAGGAAAGACAAACATGTCAGTGACCATCAGATAGATAGATAGATATGAGATAGATAGATAGATAGATAGATAGATATGAGATAGATAGATATGAGATAGATAGATATGAGATAGATAGATAGATAGATATGAGATAGATAGATATGAGATAGATATGAGATAGATATGAGATAGATAGATATGAGATAGATAGATATGATATAGATAGATATGAGATAGATAGATATGAGATAGATAGATAAATATGAGATAGATAGATAGATAGATATGAGATAGATAGATACGAGATAGATAGATACGAGATAGATAGATACGAGATAGATAGATATGAGATAGATAGATAAATATGAGATAGATAGATAGATAGATATGAGATAGATAGATACGAGATAGATAGATACGAGATAGATAGATACGAGATAGATAGATACGAGATAGATAGATAGATACGAGATAGATAGATACGAGATAGATAGATACGAGATAGATAGATAGATAGATATGAGATAGATAGATAGATAGATATGAGATAGATAGATATGAGATAGATAGATACGAGATAGATAGATACGAGATAGATAGATAGATAGATATGAGATAGATAGATAGATAGATATGAGATAGATAGATATGAGATAGATAGATAGATATGAGATAGATAGATATGAGATATATAAATATGAGATATATAAATAGATGTAGAGTATGTATCAGCCGCTGTCAGACACCTGTGAGGATCCGGAGCGGACACTTACCTCTCTGGGCCATGTGTCTCTGCAGGCAGGTGACGGTCATCTCCAGGATATCGGCTTTCTCCGGTTTGGAGGGGAGCTGATGTCTCTGGATCTCCTTCTCCAGGAGGAGGCGCAGCTGCTCGATGCTGCTGTTGATACGATCTCTCCTCATTTTCTCTATCACCGGTTTCCTCAGCTGGAGACAAGACATGGCCGCGGTTAGTTACACTGCGGGGGCTGCGCCCTTACGGGGTTTTTCATGTTTTTCATTCAGTTTTTTGAGCCAAAGTCAGAAGTGGATTCAGCAGGAATGAGACATATAAAGGAAGGGCGGACAGTGCGGGGGTTAACCCTTACCTTTCTGGGCTGCGGGAGGAGGGGGTCAGTAGCTGCGCTGTAAGGAGCCATCAGGAGGGTCCTCTCTATAGATAGGAGGTGAGGGGTCTGCAGCCTGGGAGCAGACGGCCCCTTATATACCGCTCTCCCTGCATAATAATGTGTGAGGATCAGAGCCGGCGCAGGTTCCCACACTCAGCAGCCAATCCCAGCGCAGCGCGGACAATGGACGTGTGTCCATCTGGAGCCTCCAATCCAGGAGATAATAGAGGCTGCTGGGGGGAGTGTGGGAAAGAGACGACAAGATGGACCCTGCAGGGAGGACAGATTGATCAGGACCTGGGGGGGATTATAATGGGGGCCTTAAGTGAAGACCCTCCTGACCTGTCAACAACCAGAATGATGGGGCAATAAGGGAGATGACATGAGACAGAAAATAGATGGTAAATTCTATTGTAACAAAGAAATGAATAATAAATAATATATCTATACATTGTAACAAGTTTAAAAACTACAAATATGAAAAGACAGATCCCTTGATGGAAGAGCTTACATTGTAATATTATATTTTCCTATTATAATACAAATGATAAACATCTAAAACAGAGTTTTGTCACCAAGATGCCTTCAGCTGTCCGGGCATGCTGGGAGATGTAGTGTTGCAACAGCTGGAGGCACACTGGTTGGTTAACACTGATCTAGAGCAGCGGTCACCAGATTGTGGGTCTCCAGCTGTTGTTATTGTATAGCTCACAGCACGTTGGGAGTTGTAGTATGTCCCAATATTTGCCCGTTCCTCAATCATTTGTTTTCCATTTTTTTTTATTATTTAATGATAACGTCCTGTAGATTATTGTGACATTTGATCCCATGTGCTGGAGATATATATATATAACTGTGATTTAATGTGTTATATATATGTATGCTAATGATTTGTTCGCATGACTACGTCTATTTAAACTGTTATGTATCACTTGCACTTTGACTTAATAAATGTTGGTTTGAGACCTCAGAGACATTGTCCATTTTTTTGCTGGATTAAGATTTCCCTTTTTGCTTCTCTGTTGTGCTGCAGCCGTTTCCATTTACCTTTGTATTATTGGACCCAGGAACGGTTTCCCATAGACTGCTTGACCCACAGACTAATTCCAGTTTCTTAGGAGTGCGGCTCTGTTCTTTAAACTTGCCTGTCTATCTATCTATCTATCTATCTATATATATATATATATATATATATATATATGACTGTGGTCTCCTGGACAGAGGATGTGGAGGTGAGAAGAGACGTCTGACATCCCAGTGACACCTCCTCATCCTCCACATCAAAGAGGGAGATATACTGGGCAGTGTGTGGAATGTGTATATATATATATATTATATATGACTGTGATCCCATGTGCTGGATATATATATATCTCCAATGATCCCAGGCACTACAGACCTGTCCTGTGACCCCTAAAGCCCAGACCCCATAGACCTGTGCTGTGACCCCCTGAAGCCCAGACCCCTTAGACCTGTGCTGTGACCCCCTAAAGCCCAGACCCCCCTTAGACCTGTGCTGTGATCCCCTAAAGCCCAGACCCCTTAGACCTGTGCTGTGACCCCTAAAGCCCAGACCCCTTAGACCTGTGCTGTGACCCCTAAAGTCCAGACCCCATAGACCTGTGCTGTGACCCCTAAAGCCCAGACCCCCATAGACCTGTGCTGTGACCCCCCTAAAGCCCAGACCCCTTAGACCTGTGCTGTGATCCCCTAAAGCCCAAACCCCTTAGACCTGTGCTGTGACCCCTAAAGCCCAAACCCCTTAGACCTGAGCTGTGACCCCCCTGAAGCCCAGACCCCATAGACCTGTGCTGTGATCCCCCTAAAGCCCAAACCCCTTAGATCTGTGCTGTGACCCCTAAAGCCCAGACCCTATAGACCTGTGCTGTGACCCCCTAAAGCCCAGACCCCTTAGACCTGTGCTGTGATCCCTAAAGCCCAGACCCCTTAGACCTGTGCTGTGACCCCCTAAAGCCCAAACCCCTTAGACCTGTGCTGTGATCCCCTAAAGCCCAGACCCCTTAGACCTGAGCTGTGACCCCCTAAAGCCCAAACCCCTTAGACCTGTGCTGTGATCCCCTAAAGCCCAGACCCCTTAGACCTGAGCTGTGACCCCCTAAAGCCCAAACCCCTTAGACCTGTGCTGTGACCCCCTAAAGCCAGACCCCTTAGATCTGTGCTGTGACCCCCTAAAGCCCAGACCCCTTAGACCTGTGCTGTGACCCCCTAAAGCCCAGACCCCGTAGACCTGTGCTGTGCACCCCTAAAGCCCAAACCCCTTAGACCTGTGCTGTGACCCCCTAAAGCCCAAACCCCTTAGACCTGTGCTGTGATCCCCTAAAGCCCAGACCCCATAGACCTGTGCTGTGACCCCCTAAAGCCCAAACCCCTTAGACCTGTGCTGTGACCCCCTAAAGCCCAGACCCCTTAGACCTGTGCTGTGACCCCCTTAAAGCCCAAACCCCTTAGACCTGTGCTGTGACCCCCTAAAGCCCAGACCCCTTAGACCTGTGCTGTGATCCCCTAAAGCCCAAACCCCTTAGACCTGTGCTGTGACCCTAAAGCCCAAACCCCTTAGACCTGAGCTGTGACCCCCTGAAGCCCAGACCCCATAGACCTGTGCTGTGATCCCCTAAAGCCCAAACCCCTTAGATCTGTGCTGTGACCCCCTAAAGCCCAGACCCTATAGACCTGTGCTGTGACCCCCTAAAGCCCAGACCCCTTAGACCTGTGCTGTGATCCCCTAAAGCCCAGACCCCTTAGACCTGTGCTGTGACCCCCTAAAGACCAAACCCCTTAGACCTGTGCTGTGATCCCCTAAAGCCCAGACCCCATAGACCTGTGCTGTGACCCCCTAAAGCCCAAACCCCTTAGACCTGTGCTGTGACCCCCTAAAGCCCAGACCCCTTAGACCTGTGCTGTGACCCCTTAAAGCCCAAACCCCTTAGACCTGTGCTGTGACCCCCTAAAGCCCAGACCCCTTAGACCTGTGCTGTGACCCCCTAAAGCCCAGACCCCCGTAGACCTGTGCTGTGACCCCCTAAAGCCCAGACCCCTTAGAACTGTGCTGTGACCCCCTAAAGCCCAAACCCCTTAGACCTGTGCTGTGACCCCCTAAAGCCCAAACCCCTTAGATCTGTGCTGTGACCCTTTAAAGCCCAGACACCATAGACCTGTGCTGTGACCCCTAAAGCCCAGACCCCATAGACCTGTGCTTTGATCCCCTAAAGCCCAAACCCCTTAGACCTGTGCTGTGACCCCCTAAAGCCCAGACCCCTTAGACCTGTGCTGTGACCCCCTAAAGCCCAGACCCCTTAGACCTGTGCTGTGACCCCCTAAAGCCCAAACCCCTTAGACCTGTGCTGTGACCCCCTAAAACCCAGACCCCTTAGACCTGTGCTGTGATCCCCTAAAGCCCAGACCCCGTAGACCTGTGCTGTGACCCCCTAAAGCCCAGACCCCTTAGATCTGTGCTGTGACCCCCTAAAGCCCAAACCCCTTAGACCTGTGCTGTGACCCCCTAAAGCCCAGACCCCTTAGATCTGTGCTGTGACCCTTTAAAGCCCAGACACCATAGACCTGTGCTGTGACCCCCTAAAGCCCAGACCCCATAGACCTGTGCTGTGACCCCCTAAAGCCCAGACCTCTTAGACCTGTGCTGTGATCCCCTAAAGCCCAGACCCCTTAGACCTGTGCTGTGACCCCCTAAAGCCCAGACCCCTTAGACCTGTGCTGTGACCCCCTAAAGCCCAGACCCCTTAGACCTGTGCTGTGACCCCCTAAAGCCCAGACCCCATAGACCTGTGCTGTGACCCCCTAAAGCCCAGACCCCTTAGACCTGTGCTGTGACCCCCTAAAGCCCAGACCCCTTAGACCTGTGCTGTGACCCCCTAAAGCCCAGACCCCTTAGACCTGTGACCCCCTAAAGCCCAGACCCCATAGACCTGTGCTGTGACCCCCTAAAGCCCAGACCCCTTAGACCTGTGCTGTGACCCCCTAAAGCCCAGAGACCCCTTAGACCTGTGTTGTGACCCCCTAAAGCCCAGACCCCATAGACCTGTGCTGTGACCCCCTAAAGCCCAGACCCCTTAGACCTGTGCTGTGACCCCCTAAAGCCCAGACCCCATAGACCTGTGCTGTGACCCCCTAAAGCCCAGACCCCTTATATCTGTGCTGTGACCCTTTAAAGCCCAGACACCATAGACCTGTGCTGTGACCCCCCTAAAGCCCAGACCCCCTTAGATCTGTGCTGTGACCCCCTAAAGCCCAAACCCCTTAGACCTGTGCTGTGACCCCCTAAAGCCCAAACCCCTTAGACCTGTGCTGTGACCCCCTAAAGCCCAGACCCCTTAGATCTGTGCTGTGACCCTTTAAAGCCCAGACACCATAGACCTGTGCTGTGACCCCCTAAAGCCCAGACCCCATAGACCTGTGCTGTGATCCCCTAAAGCCCAGACCCCTTAGACCTGTGCTGTGACCCCCTAAAGCCCAGACCCCTTAGACCTGTGCTGTGATCCCCGAGACTTAGACCCAATAATTCTGAGCTGTGTCCTGTGATATCAGATCCTGTTAGTCGTGATGTGCGGCCTCCATGGATGCAACTTGATTCTCAAAACCCCATAACAAACCTCTCCGGCTCTGGACAGTTCCTGACATGGACAGAGGTGTCAGCAGAGAGCACTTTGGTCCGACCGGAGAGAACTACACAACTTCCTGTGGAGCATACAGCAGCTGATAAGTACTGGAAGGCAGTCTGCACTTTTGTAGTGAGTGACAGTGTTTCCCAACCAGGACTGTGTTTCCCCACCAAGGTGCCTCCAGCTGTTGCAAAACTACAACTCCCAGCATGCCCAGACAGCCAAAGGCTGTCTGGGCATGCTGGAAGTTGTAGTTTTGCTACAGCTGGAGGCACAATTATTGGAAAACACAGTGATATAGACAATCAATATTAGATTAGTATGGTTCCAATTCCTGGCATCGCTGTTCATGAGCTCGCAATCGTGCAGCCGCCATCGATGTGCACCGGCGATTGTCTTTCCACATGCTATACTTCAAGTAGCTGCAGTGCAAAGAACTGCAACATTGTCACATGAACAGGACAACTCCTATCCGGCTAAACGGGCATGCTGGGAGTTGTAGTTTTGCAACAGTTGTAGGCCACAGTTTGGAGACCACTACCCCAGACCAAACTACAGGGGGGAAAAACAAAACTTGGCCATATGTTAATAAAGTTATCTTTGTATATACCTTCTTTTTTGTATCCAGCTCCTATATAGACTTATGTATCGCCATGGTTACAGAGTATATACAATCCATGTGTATCCCTGCAGTCATATTCTCCTATACTGGTAGGTCAGTAATAAGTCGGGGCAGATGTAGTGGGGAATGACTGTAGGATGAGACTATACAAGGTTTGTTTATACCCAGTAACCATGGCGACACATAAATCTGCTCTGGGGCTGCGGACACTAAATAGTAGAAGATTTGATAGTCGGGGGAGTTTTCAAAGTTTTGTATATTTCCACTTCAGATACAATGGAAGAATAAAATGTGGCTCATATCCCCCTAAAATGTAGCAATATTAGTGATCTAGAACAGTGGTCTCCAAACTGTGGCCCTCCAGATGTTTGGCTGTCAGGGCATGCTGGGAGTTGCAGTTTTGCACTAGCTGGAGGCACATTGGTTGGGAAACACTCAGAACATTGTGAAATAATAAAAAAAAAATATCAAAAATGAATAATTTTCAATAATAAGTTTTATTGTTGACAATTACAGAAATATTCTCTGATTATTCAGTTACGGTAATTTGCAAATATTGCATAACATGAAGTTACAGAACGTCACTATAACGTAACACAAAACATTATATAATATATATAACATTCGTAGGATTCTAAGAAAAATAAAAATATAAAAAATATTGCAAAACATAAAGTAACATGACGTCACTATGACGTAACACAAAACATTATATAATATATATAACATCTCAATGATTCTTATAAAATATAAAAAAATAAAAAATATTGCAAAACATAAAGTAACATGACGTCACTATAACGTAACACAAATGATTATATATTATATATAACATTCCAAGGATTCTTATAAAAATATAAAAATATTGCAAAACATAAAGTAACATGACATCACTATGACGCAACACAAATCATTATATAATATATATAACATTCCAAAGATTCTAATAAAAATATAAAAATTAAAAAATATTGCAAAACATAAAGTAACATGACGTCACTATAACGTAACACAAAACATTCTATAATATATATATATTATATATATATATATATATATATATATATATATATCATCCCAATGATTGTAAAATAAGTTATATACCCTATAGCAGTGTTTCCCAACCAGGGTGCCTCCAGCCGTTGCAAAACTACAACTCCCAGCATGCCCAGACAGCCAAAGGCTGTCTGGGCATGCTGGGAGTTGTAGTTTTGCAACAGCTGGAGGTACACTAGTTGGGAAACACTGCACTACAGAATACAACAATAATTCTGCTGGCTGCAAATCTTGCACAACATTCTATATAACGTTGTTCCCCAACCTGTGGCTTTTTGGCTTTCGCAAAACTACAACTCCCATCATGTTATGTCAGCTAAAGGCTATAGGAGCAGGATGAGGGTTGTAGTTTTGGACACTGCTGGAGAGATACAGGTTGGGAAGTAATGATATGTATCTGAGCTCAGTCTTGCACTTATTAACACACGTTGTATATACATTATTATACATTGTATATGAGACGACGGCAAATATCACAAACACCCAATAAAGGATGTAACAAAGTAGAAATCTTCATGTAACATACATGACAGCGGAGCGTTCACATATAACCTGTGATACAACTAAGGCCAATATGTGACCACACAATCCTATATCCATCATATCATGGGATATCACAACACCCCCCTCTGTATAGAGATAGAATACACATAGTGCTATATACACTGAATGATACATAATATCTACTGTATATATCAGGCCGGAGGTCTCACCTCCATTGTTCTGCAATGCTCTGCACTGGAGCTCTGATATCTACATACAATCCTCCGCTCTGTATATAGAGCCAGTACACGCTACATCTGATCGGATACATTGTATCACTGGGAAGATCCATACAATGTGTCCATACAGGACGGATTCTCCATAGGAGACAACTACTCCTCTAATAACATAGAGCCGAGTCCACACAGGAGCCGCAGATCATCTGATGGACTAATAATCCATCATCCCCCCCCCCCCCATCACATGAGGAGACATTAGCGGGGGCAGAAGACCCCCCAACTCCAGCTCTGGGGTATACTGGGGGGTCACAGCTCTCAGCCCACACCCCACATAAGAGGGTCCACTCACTACCAGGGTCTCCACATAAGAGGGTCCGCTCACTACCAGGGTCTCCACATAAGAGGGTCCGCTCACTACCAGGGTCTCCACATAAGAGGGTCCGCTCACTACCAGGGTCTCCACAAGGCTTGGCTGCTGTCTGGGGGGCTGTGTTTGTTGGGGGTCTGGTAGATACAGGGGGATACAGGAGGAGATAGCGCCCCAGTGTGAGCCCCAGGGAGGTTCTGCAGCAGCTGGATCTGGAGCTGGCTCTGTCTGTGCTGGGACAGGAAGGTGATGGAGTCCTGGAGGCAGGTGGAGAAGCCTTCTCTCTGGGCCTGGACATCTAGAAGAGGAAAGACAAACATGTCAGTGACCATGTCCATCAGATAGATATAAGATAGATAGATAGATATGAGATAAATAGATATGAGATAGATAGATAGATAGATAGATATGAGATAGATAGATAGATAGATACATATGAGATAGATATGTGATAGATAGATAGATAGATATGAGATAGATATGAGATAGATAGATATGAGATAGATAGATAGATAGATAGATAGATATGAGATAGATAGATATGAGATAGATAGATAGATATGAGATAGATATATAGATAGATATGAGATAGATAGATAGATATATAGATATATAGATATGAGATATAAATAGATGTAGAGGATGTATCAGCCGCTGTCAGACACCTGTGAGGATCCGGAGCGGACACTTACCTCTCTGGGCCATGTGTCTCTGCAGGCAGGTGACGGTCATCTCCAGGATATCGGCTTTCTCCGGTTTGGAGGGGAGCTGATGTCTCTGGATCTCCTTCTCCAGGAGGAGGCGCAGCTGCTCGATGCTGCTGTTGATACGATCTCTCCTCATCTTCTCTATCACCGGTTTCCTCAGCTGGAGACAAGACATGGTCGGGGGTTAGTTACACTGCGGGGGCTGCGCCCTTACGGGGTTTTTCATGTTTTTCATTCAGTTTTTTGAGCCAAAGTCAGAAGTGGATTCAGCAGGAATGAGACATATAAAGGAAGGGCGGACAGTGCGGGGTTAACCCTTACCTTTCTGGGCTGCGGGAGGAGGGGGTCAGTAGCTGCGCTGTAAGGAGCCATCAGGAGGGTCCTCTCTATAGATAGGAGGTGAGGGGTCTGCAGCCTGGGAGCAGACGGCCCCTTATATACCGCTCTCCCTGCATAATAATGTGTGAGGATCAGAGCCGGCGCAGGTTCCCACACTCAGCAGCCAATCCCAGCGCAGCGCGGACAATGGACGTGTGTCCATCTGGAGCCTCCAATCCAGGAGATAATAGAGGCTGCTGGGGGGAGTGTGGGAAAGAGACGACAAGATGGACCCTGCAGGGAGGACAGATTGTTATCATGACAAGTCTCCTCCACATGATTCTTATATGTTGATTTGTTTTAACCCTTGTCTTCTACTTGTGAGATTAGATTTGCTTTAGACTTGATAAAGGGAGGAATCCCGAAACCTTGTCTACAAAATGCTGTTAGTCCAATAAAAAAGGTTATTACAAGATACTGCAACATTTTATGATTTGCATTTGTTTTAAGATAAGTAATAAATGAGAAACGTTTATAAGATCTATCTATCTATCTCATATCTATCTATCTATCTCATATCTATCTATCTCATATCTATCTCATATCTATCTATCTATCTATCTCATATCTATTTATCTCATATCTATCTATCTATCTCATATCTATCTCTCATATCTATCTATCTCATATCTATCTATCTATTTTATCTCATATCTATCTCATATCTATCTATCTCTCATATCTATCTCATATCTATCTATCTATCTCATATCTATCTATCTCATATCTATCTCATATCTATCTATCTATCTCATATCTATCTATCTCATATCTATCTCATATCTATCTATCTATCTCATATCTATCTCTCATATCTATCTATCTCATATCTATCTATCTATTTTATCTCATATCTATCTCATATCTATCTCATATCTATCTATCTCTCATATCTATCTCATATCTATCTATCTATCTCATATCTATCTATCTATCTATCTCATATCTATCTATCTCATATCTATCTATCTCGTATCTATCTATCTATCTATCTCATATCTATCTATCTCATATCTATCTATCTATCTCATATCTATCTATCTCTCATATCTATCTCATATCTATCTATCTCATATCTATCTATCTATCTATCTCATATCTATCTATCTATCTATCTCATATCTATCTATCTCATATCTATCTATCTCTCATATCTATCTCATATCTATCTATCTCTCATATCTATCTATCTCATATCTATCTATCTCATATCTATCTATCTCATATCTATCTATCTCATATCTATCTATCTCATATGTATCTATCTATCTATCTATCTATCTCATATCCATCTATCTCATATCTATCTATCTATCTATCTATCTATCTATCTCATATCTATCTATCTATCTCATATCTATCTATCTCTCATATCTATCTATCTCATATCTATCTATCTCGTATCTATCTATCTCATATCTATCTATCTCATATCTATCTCATATCTATCTATCTATCTATTTATCCATCCATCCGTCTATCCTTTAAGTAATGAAATGTTAGCTCAGTCCCTCCTGGGATTCTTTTATGGAGCAGGATTTCCTATGGGAATAGATAGGTGTCACTGTCACAGTTCTGTGTTGCAGTTTCTACATCAAAGGGGCAGCGCACTCTGATCTCTGGGGGATACATTAGTTGCTGAGGACAATGTGTTAACCATGTGATGTCCTGACCATAGACATGACCATGAACTGTTACTTTTGCTACATGGAAGTTTTTACAGTAAATGGCCCAACATAAAGATAAATGTACAGCTATAAAGTGTCTGAGAACAAATCTATAGACTCTGATGTTATCCCGTATATAGACATAGATAGATATGAGAGATAGATAGATAGAAGATAGATAGATAGATAGATAGATAGAGAGATAGAGAGATAGATATGAGATAGATAGATATGAGATAGATAGATAGATAGATATGAGATAGAGAGATATAAGATAGATAGAGAGATAGATAGATAGATAGATAGATAGATAGATAGATATGAGATAGATAGATAGATATGATATAGATAGATATGAGATAGATAGATATGAGATAGATAGATAGATATGAGATAGATAGGATAGATAGATATATAGATAGATATGAGATATAAGATAGATAGATAGATATGAGATAGATAGATAGATAGATAGATATGACATAGATATGAGATAGATAGATATGAGATAAATAGATAGATAGATATGAGGTAGAAATGAGATAGATAGATATGAGATAGATAGATAGATAGATATGAGATATACAGATAGATATGAGATAGATAGATAAGTAGATAGATAGATAGATGTGAGATATATAGATAGATAGATACAAACAAAGAATAAGTTGGCCAGCACTATTGATTCCAAACTATTATATGGACCTAGCTTACAGGTGCACACTGCTGGGCTAAATATACAGCAACAGGAGAATACAGCAGCACACTGCTAGCACAAAGATATAGATAAAACATGAGTATATAGATAGAACATGAGTATATAGATACAACATGAGTATATAGATACAACATGAGAAGCTATTCAGCTATGGTGCAGTAATGAAATAGTGAGATACTTAGCTTGCAATTTGGTGGCCAAAAAGCTTGAACCATCCCACCGTCCCATATGAAATATATAGATAGATAGATATGAGATATATAGATCGATAGATATGAGATAGATAGATATGAGATAGATAGATAGATAGATATAAGGTAGAAATTAGATAGATAGAATTTTAGCATTCATTCCTCAGAGGGATTATACTGCACTCATCTTACACAATCAGCATTTCGGATAAGGGGCAGATGACTCGTTTTGCCTCCGTTTTTATAGGTCTCGATCCTTCCGCATAATAATAATGTATCTCAGGACTGAGCGCGGTTCTCACACTCTCTGTATCCGATCACATCACAGGGGGCTCCATAGATTTACATTCACTGCCGGGAACATCTGGGGCCATTGATGACACAGACGCTGACACCATGTGTGGAACATTAACCTTTATCCATACATATACATTATACCTTTATATATGTATACACATTATATCTTCATCTATACTTATATATGTACAATATACCTTTATATATACATTATATATGTACATTATACCTTTATATATGTATACACATTATATCTTCATCTATACTTATATATGTACATTATACAATTATCTATACATTATATATGTACATTATACAATTATCTATACATTATACATGTACATTATCCCATTATCTATACATTATACCTTTATATATACATTATATATGTACATTATACCTTTATTTATGTATACACATTATATCTTCATCTATACTTATATATGTACATTATACAATTATATATACATTATATATGTACATTATCCCATTATCTATACATTATATATACATTATACCTTTATATATACATTATATATGTACATTATACCTTTATAGCTACATTATACCTTTATATACACATTATATATGTACATTATATATGTACATTATACCTTTATATACACATTATACCTTTATATATACATTATATATGTACATTATACCTTTATATATACATTATACCTTTATATATACATTATATATGTACATTATACCGTTATATACACATTATATATGTACATTATACCTTTATATATACATTATATATGTACATTATACCTTTATATACACATTATATATGTACATTATATCTTTATATATACACATTATATATGTACATTATACCTTTATATATACATTATATATGTACATTATACCTTTATATATACATTATACCTTCATACATACATTATATTTGTACATTATACGTTTATCTTTACATTATATATGTACATTATACCTTTATATATACATTATATATGTACATTATACCTTTATATATACATTATACCTTCATACATACATTATATTTGTACATTATACGTTTATCTTTACATTATATATGTACATTATACCTTTATATATACACATTATATATATACACATTATACCTTCATACATACATTATATATATATATATTAATCTTTGTGTGAGGATTATAATAACCATGTACAGAGCTTCCTGTGTTCTGTAACACTGAACGGAGAATGAAATCTTCCTTCAAGTATTAAGCATTTTATTTGAAAGCAATTTGCAATTTGAATCCTTTGGTTCTCCATAGATAAGCGGTTCTATATATAGTAACATAGTAACATAGTTCATAAGGTTGAAAAAAGACCAAAAAAAAAAAAAAAAGTCCATCTAGTTCAACCTATATCCCTAATAAGTCCCTATTGAGTTGAGTTGATCCAGAGGAGGCAAAAATCCCTCATCCTAGAGGTAAAAATTCCTTCCCGACTCCAAATATGACATCAGAATGAGGCCTCTGTCACACTATGAAATATCTCCGTTTAGGAACTTCCGTCAGAAGTTCCGTCCCTATATCGGCGAAACCCGGCCGTTACAAAACCCCTGACGGCCGTGACTAAATTGCATTGCAGCCTATGGGGTTTTGTAACTGCCCGTTTGCACCCGCATATGCCCGTAATTCATTACGGGCGTTATATAGTGACGGGACATCGTGGCGGAAAATTACTGCATGCATGGTCGACCACGTTTTTGCCTGCGGTCGGGAAACCGCATACGGCCGAAAACGCAGCTGATCGGAGGCTGCGGTTCACTCCGGTCTGCTCATAGACATACATTAACTACGGTTCCCGAATACGGCTGAGTGCAGGCACCGCAATTAAGCTCCGCCCACCCCTCCTCCCAGCCGTATACGGAAACCATAGTTCAAATCGTAGTGTGAACCCAGCCTTACTCTGGTTGCCCGTCTTTGAACCCTCTCCAGCTCCACTATACCTTACTTGCACACTGGTGCCCAGTACTGTACACAGTATTCCATGTGTGGTCTGACCAGTACTGTACACAGTATTCTATGTGAGGTCTGACCAGTACTGTACACAGTATTCCATGTGTGGTCTGACCAGTACTGTACACAGTATTTCATGTGTGGTCTGACCAGTACTGTACACAGTATTCTATGTGAGGTCTGACCAGTACTGTACACAGTATTTCATGTGTGGTCTGACCAGTACTGTACACAGTATTCTATGTGTGATCTGACCAGTACTGTACACAGTATTCTATGTGCGGTCTGACCAGTACTGTACACAGTATTCTATGTGTGGTCTGACCAGTACTGTACACAGTATTCTATGTGAGGTCTGACCAGTACTGTACACAGTATTCCATGTGTGGTCTGACCAGTACTGTACACAGTATTTCATGTGTGGTCTGACCAGTACTGTACACAGTATTCTATGTGTGGTCTAACCAGTACTGTACACAGTATTCCATGTGTGGTCTGACCAGTACTGTACACAGTATTCTATGTGTGGTCTGACCAGTACTGTACACAGTATTCTATTTGTGGTCTGACCAGTACTGTACACAGTATTCTATGTGTGGTCTGACCAGTACTGTATACAGTATTCCATGTGTGGTCTGACCAGTACTGTACCCAGTATTCTATGTGCAGTCTGACCAGTACTGTACACAGTATTCTATGTGGGGTCTGACCAGTACTGTATACAGTATTCTATGTGGGGTCTGACCAGTACTGTACACAGTATTCTATGTGCAGTCTGACCAGTACTGTACACAGTATTCCATGTGTGGTCTGACCAGTACTGTACACAGTATTCTATGTGAGGTCTGACCAGTACTGTACACAGTATTCCATGTGTGGTCTGACCAGTACTGTACACAGTATTTCATGTGTGGTCTGACCAGTACTGTACACAGTATTCTATGTGAGGTCTGACCAGTACTGTACACAGTATTTCATGTGTGGTCTGACCAGTACTGTACACAGTATTCTATGTGTGATCTGACCAGTACTGTACACAGTATTCTATGTGCGGTCTGACCAGTACTGTACACAGTATTCTATGTGTGGTCTGACCAGTACTGTACACAGTATTCTATGTGAGGTCTGACCAGTACTGTACACAGTATTCCATGTGTGGTCTGACCAGTACTGTACACAGTATTTCATGTGTGGTCTGACCAGTACTGTACACAGTATTCTATGTGTGGTCTGACCAGTACTGTACACAGTATTCCATGTGTGGTCTGACCAGTACTGTACACAGTATTCTATGTGTGGTCTGACCAGTACTGTACACAGTATTCTATTTGTGGTCTGACCAGTACTGTACACAGTATTCTATGTGTGGTCTGACCAGTACTGTATACAGTATTCCATGTGTGGTCTGACCAGTACTGTACACAGTATTCTATGTGCAGTCTGACCAGTACTGTACACAGTATTCTATGTGGGGTCTGACCAGTACTGTACACAGTATTCTATGTGGGGTCTGACCAGTACTGTACACAGTATTCTATGTGCAGTCTGACCAGTACTGTACACAGTATTCCATGTGTGGTCTGACCAGTACTGTACACAGTATTCCATGTGTGGTCTGACCAGTACTGTACACAGTATTCTATGTGTGATCTGACCAGTACTGTACACAGTATTCTATTTGTGGTCTGACCAGTACTGTACACAGTATTCTATGTGTGGTCTGACCAGTACTGTATACAGTATTCCATGTGTGGTCTGACCAGTACTGTACACAGTATTCTATGTGCAGTCTGACCAGTACTGTACACAGTATTCTATGTGGGGTCTGACCAGTACTGTACACAGTATTCTATGTGGGGTCTGACCAGTACTGTACACAGTATTCTATGTGCAGTCTGACCAGTACTGTACACAGTATTCTATGTGAGGTCTGACCAGTACTGTACACAGTATTTCATGTGTGGTCTGACCAGTACTGTACACAGTATTCTATGTGTGATCTGACCAGTACTGTACACAGTATTCTATGTGCGGTCTGACCAGTACTGTACACAGTATTCTATGTGTGGTCTGACCAGTACTGTACACAGTATTCTATGTGAGGTCTGACCAGTACTGTACACAGTATTCCATGTGTGGTCTGACCAGTACTGTACACAGTATTTCATGTGTGGTCTGACCAGTACTGTACACAGTATTCTATGTGTGGTCTGACCAGTACTGTACACAGTATTCCATGTGTGGTCTGACCAGTACTGTACACAGTATTCTATGTGTGGTCTGACCAGTACTGTACACAGTATTCTATTTGTGGTCTGACCAGTACTGTACACAGTATTCTATGTGTGGTCTGACCAGTACTGTATACAGTATTCCATGTGTGGTCTGACCAGTACTGTACACAGTATTCTATGTGCAGTCTGACCAGTACTGTACACAGTATTCTATGTGGGGTCTGACCAGTACTGTACACAGTATTCTATGTGGGGTCTGACCAGTACTGTACACAGTATTCTATGTGCAGTCTGACCAGTACTGTACACAGTATTCCATGTGTGGTCTGACCAGTACTGTACACAGTATTCCATGTGTGGTCTGACCAGTACTGTACACAGTATTCTATGTGTGGTCTGACCAGTACTGTACACAGTATTCTATTTGTGGTCTGACCAGTACTGTACACAGTATTCTATGTGTGGTCTGACCAGTACTGTATACAGTATTCCATGTGTGGTCTGACCAGTACTGTACACAGTATTCTATGTGCAGTCTGACCAGTACTGTACACAGTATTCTATGTGGGGTCTGACCAGTACTGTACACAGTATTCTATGTGGGGTCTGACCAGTACTGTACACAGTATTCTATGTGCAGTCTGACCAGTACTGTACACAGTATTCCATGTGTGGTCTGACCAGTACTGTACACAGTATTCTATGTGGGGTCTGACCTGTACTGTACACAGTATTCTATTTGTGGTCTGACCAGTACTGTACACAGTATTCCATGTGTGGTCTGACCAGTACTGTACACAGTATTCTATGTGTGGTCTGACCAGTACTGTACACAGTATTCCATGCGTGGTCTGACCAGTACTGTACACAGTATTCCATGTGTGGTCTGACCAGTACTGTACACAGTATTCTATGTGTGGTCTGACCAGTACTGTACACAGTATTCCATGTGTGGTCTGACCAGTACTGTACACAGTATTCCATGTGTGCTCTGACCAGTACTGTACACAGTATTCTATGTGGGGTCTGACCTGTACTGTACACAGTATTCTATTTGTGGTCTGACCAGTACTGTACACAGTATTCCATGTGTGGTCTGACCAGTACTGTACACAGTATTCTATGTGTGGTCTGACCAGTACTGTACACAGTATTCTATGTGTGGTCTGACCAGTACTGTACTCAGTATTCTATGTGTGGTCTGACCAGTACTGTACACAGTATTCCATGTGTGGTCTGACCAGTACTGTACACAGTATTCCATGTGTGGTCTGACCAGTACTGTACACAGTATTCTATGTGTGGTCTGACCAATACTGTACACAGTATTCTATGTGTGGTCTGACCAGTACTGTACACAGTATTCTATGTGTGGTCTGACCAGTACTGTACTCAGTATTCTATGTGTGGTCTGACCAGTACTGTACACAGTATTCCATGTGTGGTCTGACCAGTACTGTACACAGTATTCTATGTGTGGTCTGACCAATACTGTACACAGTATTCTATGTGTGGTCTGACCAGTACTGTACACAGTATTCCATGTGTGGTCTGACAAGTACTGTACACAGTATTCTATGTGTGGTCTGACCAGTACTGTACTCAGTATTCTATGTGTGGTCTGACCAGTACTGTACACAGTATTCCATGTGTGGTCTGACCAATACTGTACACAGTATTCTATGTGTGGTCTGACCAGTACTGTACACTGTATTATATGTGTGGTCTGACCAGTACTGTACACAGTATTCTATGTGTGATCTGACCAGTACTGTACACAGTATTCTATGTGTGGTCTGACCAGTACTGTACTCAGTATTCTATGTGTGGTCTGACCAGTACTGTACACAGTATTCCATGTGTGGTCTGACTAGTGATTTGTACAGCGGTAGAATTATTTCCTTGTCGTGGGCATCTATGTCCCTATTGATGCCCCCCATGATATTATTTGCCTTGGCAGCAGCTGCCCGACACTGGTCACTACAGCTAAATTTACTATTAACTAAGACTCCAAAGTCCTTTTCCATGTCTGTCGTCTCAAGTGTTCTCCCATTTAATACATAACCCCAGCCCGGATTTTTCCTCCCCATGTGCATTACCTTACATTTATCAGTGTTGAACCTCATCTGCCACTTCCCAGCCCAAACCTCCAACCTATCCAGATCCATTTGTAACAGTGCACTGTCCTCTATAGTGTTATCTGCCATACACAGTGCACTGTCCTGTATTGAGTTATCTACTATACACAGTGCACTGTCCTCTATAGTGTTATCTACTATACACAGTGCACTGTCCTCTATAGTGTTATCTACTATACACAGTGCACTGTCCTCTAATGTGTTTACTGCTTTACAGAGTTTAGTGTCATCTGCAAAGATTGCTACTTTACTATTTAACCCCTCTACAAGGTCATTAATAAATATATTAAATAGGACAGGACCCAAGACTGACCCCTGTGGTCCCCACTAGTAACAGTCACCCAATCAGAATAAGTACCTTTAATAACCACCCTCTGTTTCCTATCATTGAGCCAGTTACTTACCCACTTGCACACATTCCCCCCAGCCCAATCCTTCTCATTTTATTCACCAACCTATTATGTGGCACCGTATCAAATGCTTTGGAAAAATCCAAATATCCGACATCCAGCGATTTCCCCTGGTCCAGTCTGGAGCTCACCTCCTCATAAAAGCTGATCAGGTTAGTATGACAGGACCGATCCCTCATAAAGCCATGCTGATATGGAGTCATACATTTATTTTTATCAAGATACTATAAAAATAGCATCTCTTAGGAAACCCTCAAGCAATTTACATACAACGGAGGTTAAACCAACAGGCCTATAATTCCCGGGGGTCACCTTTTGATCCCTTTTTAAATATTGGCACCACATTTGCCATGCGCCAGTCCTGGGGAATAGTCCCTGTCACTATGGAGTCCCTGAATATTAAAAATAGGGGACTGTCTATTACATTACTTAATTCCTTTAGAACACTGGGGTGAATGCCATCTGGACCTGGTGATTTGACTATTTTGATTTTTTGTAAGCGGCACTGTACTTCTTCCTGGGTTAGACAGGTGACCTGTACTTCTTCCTGGGTTAGACAGGTGACCTGTACTGGGGAGTTTACCTTATCACACTGTATTTCACCTGGCAATTCATTTTCCTCAGTGAATACAGTGGAGAAGAATTTGTTTAATATATTAGCTTTTTCCTGATCCTCATTTATAGTTTCTTCCTCATCATTTTTTAAAGGGCCAACACTTTCATTTTTGAACTTTTTGCTATCTCCTTCCTACACAGACATCACATAGTTGTGTGTGTGGGGGCGGGGGGGGGGGGGGGGGGCTGGGAATCTCTCGTCTGTCCATCTTATATCTATGACCATCTCCAGAAATGTTCTCCAGAATAAGAATGAATGTACAAGCAGGAGGGATCTCAGGTTCATGTTCACACTGAGGTAAAGTGAAAATACTCAGTGGTAAAATGAAGCAGAAATGCTGCAGAATTGGCGAATAATTTAAAGTTGAATTTGAACCTCCAGCTGTTGAGAACTACAACTCCCTGTTCGGGCATGCTGGGAGCTGTAGTTTTGCAAATGCTTTTACTCCTACAGCAGTGTTTCCCAACCAAGGTACCTCCAGCTGTTGCAAAACTACAACTCCCAGCATGCCCTATACATTTTTATTTAAGAAGAGCTGCAGATTCCACAGACTGACATGGAGGACACATGGGATTCCCTCTGAGTGTGAGATTTCTGTCCTGGTATCTGTGAAACTCATTTATGATCAGTAATGAGAGTTGGGACAATGGATGCCGTGGGGGGGGGGGGGGGGGGGGTTGGAGGCCTGGACACCCGCCTGTGAAGTGTGCGCCTATTATCCACAGTAGACAATGTGACAAATGTCACCTCCATATCAAAGGAAGGAGACAAAACCATTAACCATTATCTCCCAGACTGGTTGGACTGGAGATCAGCAGACATGACTGGTCCCACAGATAAGGGGCGCTGTCCAGCAGGTCACCCCCCCCTATCACTTCTGTAGGGGGGAGATAAGAGGCTGCCAGGAACATTTCCATATATCAATTATCATTACACGTCCTGGTTTACAGATACGTCAGTACGAGGCCTCATTCTCCTCTTGTTATAGTCATATATATATATATATATATATATCGGGAGACCGGCAAGAAGTTATACAGGCACATACCACAGGGTACCTATATACCACAGTGTATCCATAAAATGCAGTAAACACAAATACCGCAATGTACCCATTTACCAATATACCGCAATGTACCTACAGTCCTGACCGTAAATGTTGGCACCCCTGACATTTTTTTAAGAAAATGAAGTATTTCTCACAGAAAAGGATTGCAGTAACACAGGTTTTGCTATATACATGTTTATTCCCTTTGTGTGTATTGGAACTAAACCAAAAAAGGGAGGAAAAAAAAGCAAATTGGACATAATGTCGCCAAACTCCAAAAATGGGCTGGACAAAATTATTGGCCCCTTAACTTAATATTTGGTCGCACACCCTTTGGAAAAAATAACTGAAATCAGTGTCTTCCTATAACCATCAATAAGCTTCTTACACCTCTCATCCGGAATGTTGGACCACTCTTCCTATAAGCATCAATAAGCTTCTTACACCTCTCAGCCGGAATGTTGGACCACTCTTCCTTTACAAACTGCTCGCGGTCTCTTATTGGACGGCGCCTTTCCCCAGCAGTAATTATAAGATCTCTCCACAGGTGATCAATGGGATTTAGATCTGGACTCATTGCTGACACTTCAGAATGGGGTCCTCCTGGGTCTCCTCCATAGTGGGGTCCTCCTGGGTCTCCTCCATAGTGGGGTCCTCCTGGGTCTCCTCCATAGTGGGGTCCTCCTGGGTCTCCTCCATAGTGTTTCATTTCATTTAAATGTCGACGGATAGTTCGCGCTGACACTGATGCTCCCTGAGCCTGCAGGACAGCTTGAATATCTTTGGAACTTGTTTGGGGCTGCTTATCCACCATCCGGACTATCCTGCGTTGACACCTTTCATACATGTTTCTCTTCCGTCCACGCCCAGGGAGATTATCTACAGTTCCATGGGGTGTAAACTTCTTGATAATGTTGCGCACTGTGGACAAAGACAAATCTAGATCTCTGCAGATGGACTTGTAACCTTGAGATTGTTGATATTTTTCCATAATTTCTGATCTCAAGTCCTCAGACAGTTCTCTTCTCCTCTTTCTGTTTATTTTTCCACAATTTTAAAGGGGCCAATAATTTTGTCCAGCCCATTTTTGGAGTTTGGGGACATTATGTCCAATTTTCTTTTTTTCCTCCTTTTTTGGTTTAGTTCCAATACACACAAAGGGAATAAACATGTGTATAGCAAAATCTGTGTTACTGCAATATATATATATATACAGAGGAGAGGAGATCTATATATATATATACAGAGGAGAGGAGATCTATATATATACAGAGGAGAGGAGATCTATATATATACAGAGGAGAGGAGATCTATATATATACAGAGGAGAGGAGATATATATATATATACAGAGGAGAGGAGATCTATATATATATATATACACAAAGGGAATAAACATGTGTATAGCAAAACCTGTGTTACTGCAATATATATATATATATATATACAGAGGAGAGGAGATCTATATATATACAGAGGAGAGGAGATCTATATATATACAGAGGAGAGGAGATCTATATATATACAGAGGAGAGGAGATATATATATATATATACACAAAGGGAATAAACATGTGTATAGCAAAACCTGTGTTACTGCAATATATATATATACAGAGGAGAGGAGATCTATATATATATACACAGAGGAGAGGAGATCTATATATATATATATACAGAGGAGAGGAGATCTATATATATATATATACAGAGGAGAGGAGATCTATATATATACAGAGGAGAGGAGATCTATATATATATATATATACAGAGGAGAGGAGATCTATATATATATATACACAAAGGGAATAAACATGTGTACAGCAAAACCTGTGTTACTGCAATATATATATATATATATATATATATATATATACAGAGGAGAGGAGATCTATATATATATATATATATATACAGAGGAGAGGAGATCTATATATATATATATATATATATATATATACAGAGGAGAGGAGATCTATATATATATATACACAAAGGGAATAAACATGTGTATAGCAAAACCTGTGTTACTGCAATATATATATATACAGAGGAGAGGAGATCTATATATATATATACAGAGGAGAGGAGATCTATATATATATACACAAAGGGAATAAACATGTGTATAGCAAAACCTGTGTTACTGCAATCCTTTCCTGTGAGAAATACTTCATTTTATAGAAAAATGTCAGGGGGGACAACATTTACGGCCATGACTGTATATACCACAGTTTACCCATATACAGCAGTGTACCCATATACCTATATACCCCTATGTACCTATATACCACAGTCTAGCCATATACAGCAATATACTCATATACCACAGTGTACATGATATCCCATATACAGGATGGTCCCATATACTGCATTGTACCCATATAATAATATACCGCAGTCCGGGCATGCTGGAAGTTGTAGTTTTGCAACATCTGGAGGGCCACAGTTTGAAGACCAATGCCTTAGAGTATATCTTTAGAGTAAAGTCTATGGGAAATAAAACTCCTAAACACCCAAGGATTGGGGCATTTTATACAGACTTCTAGTGCCGTATCTCATGTATGGGAAGAAGTTGCACCCATTGTATCCCTCTTATTTTACAAATATTTCCTATATATATTTATATTATCTGTATATAATAATCAATTCCTGCCCCTCAGACCCCCCTATAGTCCACAGACCCCCCCAAATAGTCTGCAGGACCCCCCCATAGTCCACAGATCCCCCCCACATAGTCTGCAGGACCCCCCCCATAGTCCACAGCCCCCCCCCACATAGTCAGCAGGACCCCCCCATAGTCCACAGACCCCCCCACATAGTCAGCAGGACCCCCTATAGTCCACAGCCCCCCCCACATAGTCAGCAGGACCCCCCCATAGTCCACAGACCCCCACATAGTCAGCAGGACCCCCCCCCCATAGTCCACAGACCCCCCCCCCCCCCCCATAGACTTTCCCACGCACACTAGTATTAGATAGATGACACAGACAATAGGAGTTTGTCACATGTATCTGCTGAGGACTCGTAACGTAATATAATTTAACGGAGAACTGTGGGAACGCGGCGGACATGGAAGATGATCTATCCATCTGCCGCATGTTACTCTGAACACTACACGTCCAGGATAATGGGGACATAAAGAGACATTTGTCTTAACTCAAATGACCCGACCCCGGACATAATCATTAAACAATTCTATTATTACTACAACCCCCAACATGACCCGACCACTGGACATGACCATAATACAATTCTATTATACTCTATATATAGACCACTACAACCCCCAACATGACCCGACCACTGGACATGACCATAATACAATTCTATTATATACTCTATACATAGACCACTACAACCCCCAACATGACATAATACAATTCTATTATACTCTATACATAGATCACTACAACCCCCAACATGACATAATACAATTCTATTATACTCTATACATAGAACACTACAACCCCCAACATGACCATAATACAATTCTATTATACTCTATACATAGAACACTACAACCCCCAACATGACCATAATACAATTCTATTATACTCTATACATAGATCACTACAACCCCCAACATGACCATAATACAATTCTATTATACTCTATACATAGAACACTACAACCCCCAACATGACATAATACAATTCTATTATATACTCTATATATAGACCACTACAACCCCCAACATGACCATAATACAATTCTATTATACCTCTATACATAGAACACTACAACCCCCAACATGACATAATACAATTCTATTATACTCTATACATAGACCACTACAACCCCCAACATGACCATAATACAATTCTATTATACTCTATACATAGAACACTACAACCCCCAACATGACATAATACAATTCTATTATATACTCTATACATAGAACACTACAACCCCCAACATGACCATAATACAATTCTATTATACTCTATACATAGAACACTACAACCCCCAACATGACATAACACAATTCTATTATATACTCTATACATAGACCACTACAACCCCCAACATGACATAATACAATTCTATTATATACTCTATACATAGAACACTACAACCCCCAACATGACATAATACAATTCTATTATACTCTATACATAGAACACTACAACCCCCAACATGACATAATACAATTCTATTATACTCTATACATAGACCACTACAACCCCCAACATGACATAATACAATTCTATTATATACTCTATACATAGACCACTACAACCCCCAACATGACATAATATAATCCTATTATACTCTATACATAGACCACTACAACCCCCAACATGACCATAATACAATTCTATTATACTCTATACATAGACCACTACAACCCCCAACATGACATAATACAATTCTATTATACTCTTTACATAGATCACTACAACCCCCAACATGACATAATACAATTCTATTATATACTCTATACATAGACCACTACAACCCCCAACATGACATAATACAATTCTATTATATACTCTATACATAGAACACTACAACCCCCACCATGACCATAATACAATTCTATTATATTCTATACATAGACCACTACAACCCCCAACATGACCATAATACAATTCTATTATATACTCTATACATAGACCACTACAACCCCCAACATGACATAATACAATCCTATTATACTCTATACATAGAACACTACAACCCCCAACATGACATAATACAATCCTATTATACCTCTATACATAGAACACTACAACCCCCGACATGACCATAATACAATTCTATTATACTCTATACATAGACCACTACAACCCCCAACATGACCATAATACAATTCTATTATATACTCTATACATAGACCACTACAACCCCCAACATGACATAATACAATCCTATTATACTCTATACATAGAACACTACAACCCCCAACATGACATAACACAATTCTATTATACTCTATACATAGAACACTACAACCCCCAACATGACATAACACAATTCTATTATACTCTATACATAGAACACTACAACCCCCGACATGACCATAATGCAATTCTATTATACTCTATACATAGATCACTACAACCCCCAACATGGCATAATACAATTCTATTATACTCTATACATAGAGCACTACAACCCCCAACATGACCATAATACAATTCTATTACACTCTATACATAGACCACTACAACCCCCAACATGACCATAATACAATTCTATCATACCTCTATACATAGATCACTACAACCCCCAACATGACCATAATACAATTCTATTATACTCTATACATAGACCACTACAACCCCCAACATGACATAATACAATTCTATTATACTCTATACATAGACCACTACAACCCCCAACATGACCATAATACAATTCTATTATACCTCTATACATAGACCACTACAACCCCCAACATGACATAATACAATTCTATTATACTCTATACATAGAACACTACAACCCCCAACATGACATAATACAATTCTATTATATACTCTATACATAGACCACTACAACCCCCAACATGACCATAATACAATTCTATTATATACTCTATACATAGACCACTACAACCCCCAACATGACATAATACAATTCTATTATACTCTATACATAGACCACTACAACCCCCAACATAACATAATATAATTCTATTATACTCTATACATAGAACACTACAACCCCCAACATGACATAATACAATTCTATTATACTCTATACATAGATCACTACAACCCCCAACATGACATAATACAATTCTATTATATACTCTATACATAGACCACTACAACCCCCAACATGACCATAATACAATTCTATTATATACTCTATACATAGACCACTACAACCCCCAACATGACATAATACAATTCTATTATATTCTATACATAGACCACTACAACCCCCAACATGACATAATACAATTCTATTATACTCTATACATAGACCACTACAACCCCCAACATAACATAATATAATTCTATTATACTCTATACATAGAGCACTACAACCCCCAACATGACATAATACAATTCTATTATACTCTATACATAGATCACTACAACCCCCAACATGACATAATACAATTCTATTATATACTCTATACATAGACCACTACAACCCCCAACATGACATAATACAATTCTATTATATACTCTATACATAGAGCACTACAACCCCCAACATGACATAATACAATTCTATTATACCTCTATACATAGACCACTACAACCCCCAACATGACCATAATACAATTCTATTATACTCTATACATAGACCACTACAACCCCCAACATGACATAATACAATTCTATTATACTCTATACATAGACCACTACAACCCCCAACATGACCATAATACAATTCTATTATATACTCTATACATAGACCACTACAACCCCCAACATGACCATAATACAATTCTATTATACTCTATACATAGACCACTACAACCCCCAATATGACATAATACAATTCTATTATACTCTATACATAGACCACTACAACCCCCAACATAACATAATATAATTCTATTATACTCTATACATAGAGCACTACAACCCCCAACATGACATAATACAATTCTATTATATACTCTATACATAGACCACTACAACCCCCAACATGACCATAATACAATTCTATTATATACTCTATACATAGACCACTACAACCCCCAACATGACATAATACAATTCTATTATACTCTATACATAGATCACTACAACCCCCAACATAACATAATATAATTCTATTATACTCTATACATAGACCACTACAACCCCCAACATGACATAATACAATTCTATTATATACTCTATACATAGACCACTACAACCCCCAACATGACCATAATACAATTCTATTATACTCTATACATAGACCACTACAACCCCCAACATGACCATAATACAATTCTATTATATACTCTATACATAGACCACTACAACCCCCAACATGACATAATACAATTCTATTATACTCTATACATAGACCACTACAACCCCCAACATGACATAATACAATTCTATTATATACTCTATACATAGACCACTACAACCCCCAACATGACCATAATACAATTCTATTATACTCTATACATAGACCACTACAACCCCCAACATGACCATAATACAATTCTATTATATACTCTATACATAGACCACTACAACCCCCAACATGACATAATACAATTCTATTATACTCTATACATAGACCACTACAACCCCCAACATGACATAATACAATTCTATTATACTCTATACATAGATCACTACAACCCCCAACATGACATAATACAATTCTATCATACCTCTATACATAGACCACTACAACCCCCAACATGACCATAATACAATTCTATTATACTCTATACATAGACCACTACAACCCCCAACATGACATAATACAATTCTATTATACTCTATACATAGACCACTACAACCCCCAACATGACATAATACAATTATATTATATACTCTATACATAGACCACTACAACCCCCAACATGACATAATACAATTCTATTATACTCTATACATAGACCACTACAACCCCCAACATAACATAATATAATTCTATTATACTCTATACATAGAGCACTACAACCCCCAACATGACATAATACAATTCTATTATATACTCTATACATAGACCACTACAACCCCCAACATGACATAATACAATTCTATTATATACTCTATACATAGAGCACTACAACCCCCAACATGACATAATACAATTCTATCATACCTCTATACATAGACCACTACAACCCCCAACATGACATAATACAATTCTATTATACTCTATACATAGACCACTACAACCCCCAACATGACCATAATACAATTCTATTATATACTCTATGCATAGACCACTACAACCCCCAATATGACATAATACAATTCTATTATACTCTATACATAGACCACTACAACCCCCAACATAACATAATATAATTCTATTATACTCTATACATAGAACACTACAACCCCCAACATGACATAATACAATTCTATTATATACTCTATACATAGACCACTACAACCCCCAACATGGCATAATACAATTCTATTATATACTCTATACATAGACCACTACAACCCCCAACATGGCATAATACAATTCTATTATATACTCTATACATAGACCACTACAACCCCCAACATGACCATAATACAATTCTATTATATACTCTATACATAGACCACTACAACCCCCAACATGACATAATACAATTCTATTATACTCTATACATAGATCACTACAACCCCCAACATAACATAATATAATTCTATTATACTCTATACATAGACCACTACAACCCCCAACATGACATAATACAATTCTATTATATACTCTATACATAGACCACTACAACCCCCAACATGACATAATACAATTCTATTATATACTCTATACATAGACCACTACAACCCCCAACATGACCATAATACAATTCTATTATACTCTATACATAGACCACTACAACCCCCAACATGACCATAATACAATTCTATTATATACTCTATACATAGACCACTACAACCCCCAACATGACATAATACAATTCTATTATACTCTATACATAGACCACTACAACCCCCAACATGACATAATACAATTCTATTATATACTCTATACATAGACCACTACAACCCCCAACATGACATAATACAATTCTATTATATACTCTATACATAGACCACTACAACCCCCAACATGACCATAATACAATTCTATTATATACTCTATACATAGACCACTACAACCCCCAACATAACATAATATAATTCTATTATACTCTATACATAGACCACTACAACCCCCAACATGACATAATACAATTCTATTATATACTCTATACATAGACCACTACAACCCCCAACATGACCATAATACAATTCTATTATATACTCTATACATAGACCACTACAACCCCCAACATGACCATAATACAATTCTATTATACCTCTATACATAGAACACTACAACCCCCAACATGACATAATACAATTCTATTATACTCTATACATAGATCACTACAACCCCCAACATGACATAATACAATTCTATTATATACTCTATACATAGATCACTACAACCCCCAACATGACATAATACAATTCTATTATACCTCTATACATAGAACACTACAACCCCCAACATAACATAATATAATTCTATTATACTCTATACATAGATCACTACAACCCCCAACATAACATAATATAATTCTATTATACTCTATACATAGATCACTACAACCCCCAACATGACATAATACAATTCTATTATACCTCTATACATAGAACACTACAACCCCCAACATGACATAATACAATTCTATTATACCTCTATACATAGAACACTACAACCCCCAACATAACATAATATAATTCTATTATACTCTATACATAGACCACTACAACCCCCAACATGACATAATACAATTCTATTATACTCTATACATAGACCACTACAACCCCCAACATGACATAATACAATTCTATTATACTCTATACATAGATCACTACAACCCCCAACATGACATAATACAATTCTATCATACCTCTATACATAGACCACTACAACCCCCAACATGACCATAATACAATTCTATTATACTCTATACATAGACCACTACAACCCCCAACATGACATAATACAATTCTATTATACTCTATACATAGACCACTACAACCCCCAACATGACATAATACAATTATATTATATACTCTATACATAGACCACTACAACCCCCAACATGACATAATACAATTCTATTATACTCTATACATAGACCACTACAACCCCCAACATAACATAATATAATTCTATTATACTCTATACATAGAGCACTACAACCCCCAACATGACATAATACAATTCTATTATATACTCTATACATAGACCACTACAACCCCCAACATGACATAATACAATTCTATTATATACTCTATACATAGAGCACTACAACCCCCAACATGACATAATACAATTCTATCATACCTCTATACATAGACCACTACAACCCCCAACATGACATAATACAATTCTATTATACTCTATACATAGACCACTACAACCCCCAACATGACCATAATACAATTCTATTATATACTCTATGCATAGACCACTACAACCCCCAATATGACATAATACAATTCTATTATACTCTATACATAGACCACTACAACCCCCAACATAACATAATATAATTCTATTATACTCTATACATAGAACACTACAACCCCCAACATGACATAATACAATTCTATTATATACTCTATACATAGACCACTACAACCCCCAACATGGCATAATACAATTCTATTATATACTCTATACATAGACCACTACAACCCCCAACATGGCATAATACAATTCTATTATATACTCTATACATAGACCACTACAACCCCCAACATGACCATAATACAATTCTATTATATACTCTATACATAGACCACTACAACCCCCAACATGACATAATACAATTCTATTATACTCTATACATAGATCACTACAACCCCCAACATAACATAATATAATTCTATTATACTCTATACATAGACCACTACAACCCCCAACATGACATAATACAATTCTATTATATACTCTATACATAGACCACTACAACCCCCAACATGACATAATACAATTCTATTATATACTCTATACATAGACCACTACAACCCCCAACATGACCATAATACAATTCTATTATACTCTATACATAGACCACTACAACCCCCAACATGACCATAATACAATTCTATTATATACTCTATACATAGACCACTACAACCCCCAACATGACATAATACAATTCTATTATACTCTATACATAGACCACTACAACCCCCAACATGACATAATACAATTCTATTATATACTCTATACATAGACCACTACAACCCCCAACATGACATAATACAATTCTATTATATACTCTATACATAGACCACTACAACCCCCAACATGACCATAATACAATTCTATTATATACTCTATACATAGACCACTACAACCCCCAACATAACATAATATAATTCTATTATACTCTATACATAGACCACTACAACCCCCAACATGACATAATACAATTCTATTATATACTCTATACATAGACCACTACAACCCCCAACATGACCATAATACAATTCTATTATATACTCTATACATAGACCACTACAACCCCCAACATGACCATAATACAATTCTATTATACCTCTATACATAGAACACTACAACCCCCAACATGACATAATACAATTCTATTATACTCTATACATAGATCACTACAACCCCCAACATGACATAATACAATTCTATTATATACTCTATACATAGATCACTACAACCCCCAACATGACATAATACAATTCTATTATACCTCTATACATAGAACACTACAACCCCCAACATAACATAATATAATTCTATTATACTCTATACATAGATCACTACAACCCCCAACATAACATAATATAATTCTATTATACTCTATACATAGACCACTACAACCCCCAACATGACATAATACAATTCTATTATATACTCTATACATAGACCACTACAACCCCCAACATGACCATAATACAATTCTATTATACTCTATACATAGACCACTACAACCCCCAACATGACCATAATACAATTCTATTATATACTCTATACATAGACCACTACAACCCCCAACATGACATAATACAATTCTATTATACTCTATAGATAGATCACTACAACCCCCAACATGACATAATACAATTCTATTATATTCTATACATAGACCACTACAACCCCCAACATGACATAATACAATTCTATTATACTCTATACATAGAACACTACAACCCCCAACATGACCATAATACAATTCTATCATACCTCTATACATAGACCACTACAACCCCCAACATGACCATAATACAATTCTATTATATACTCTATACATAGACCACTACAACCCCCAACATGACATAATACAATTCTATTATACTCTATTCATAGACCACTACAACCCCCAACATGACATAATACAATTCTATTATATACTCTATAGATAGATCACTACAACCCCCAACATGGCATAATACAATTCTATTATATACTCTATACATAGACCACTACAACCCCCAACATGACCATAATACAATTCTATTATATACTCTATACATAGACCACTACAACCCCCAACATGACCATAATACAATTCTATTATACCTCTATACATAGAACACTACAACCCCCAACATGACATAATACAATTCTATTATACTCTATACATAGATCACTACAACCCCCAACATGACATAATACAATTCTATTATATACTCTATACATAGATCACTACAACCCCCAACATGACATAATACAATTCTATTATACCTCTATACATAGAACACTACAACCCCCAACATAACATAATATAATTCTATTATACTCTATACATAGACCACTACAACCCCCAACATGACCATAATACAATTCTATTATATACTCTATACATAGACCACTACAACCCCCAACATAACATAATATAATTCTATTATACTCTATACATAGATCACTACAACCCCCAACATGACATAATACAATTCTATTATACCTCTATACATAGACCACTACAACCCCCAACATGACATAATACAATCCTATTATACTCTATACATAGATCACTACAACCCCCAACATAACATAATATAATTCTATTATACTCTATACATAGAACACTACAACCCCCAACATGACATAATACAATCCTATTATACTCTATACATAGATCACTACAACCCCCAACATGGCATAATACAATTCTATTATACTCTATACATAGAACACTACAACCCCCAACATGGCATAATACAATTCTATTATACCTCTATACATAGAACACTACAACCCCCAACATAACATAATATAATTCTATTATATACTCTATACATAGACCACTACAACCCCCAACATGACCATAATACAATTCTATTATATACTCTATACATAGACCACTACAACCCCCAACATGACATAATACAATTCTATTATACTCTATACATAGATCACTACAACCCCCAACATAACATAATATAATTCTATTATACTCTATACATAGACCACTACAACCCCCAACATGACATAATACAATTCTATTATATACTCTATACATAGACCACTACAACCCCCAACATGACATAATACAATTCTATTATATACTCTATACATAGACCACTACAACCCCCAACATGACCATAATACAATTCTATTATACTCTATACATAGACCACTACAACCCCCAACATGACCATAATACAATTCTATTATATACTCTATACATAGACCACTACAACCCCCAACATGACATAATACAATTCTATTATACTCTATACATAGACCACTACAACCCCCAACATGACATAATACAATTCTATTATACCTCTATACATAGACCACTACAACCCCCAACATAACATAATATAATTCTATTATACTCTATACATAGACCACTACAACCCCCAACATGACATAATACAATTCTATTATATACTCTATAGATAAATCACTACAACCCCCAACATGGCATAATACAATTCTATTATATACTCTATACATAGACCACTACAACCCCCAACATGACCATAATACAATTCTATTATATACTCTATACATAGACCACTACAACCCCCAACATGACCATAATACAATTCTATTATACCTCTATACATAGAACACTACAACCCCCAACATGACATAATACAATTCTATTATACTCTATACATAGATCACTACAACCCCCAACATGACATAATACAATTCTATTATATACTCTATACATAGATCACTACAACCCCCAACATGACATAATACAATTCTATTATACCTCTATACATAGAACACTACAACCCCCAACATAACATAATATAATTCTATTATACTCTATACATAGATCACTACAACCCCCAACATGACATAATACAATTCTATTATACCTCTATACATAGACCACTACAACCCCCAACATGACATAATACAATCCTATTATACTCTATACATAGATCACTACAACCCCCAACATAACATAATATAATTCTATTATACTCTATACATAGAACACTACAACCCCCGACATAACATAATATAATTCTATTATACTCTATACATAGACCACTACAACCCCCAACATGACATAATACAATTCTATTATATACTCTATACATAGACCACTACAACCCCCAACATGACATAATACAATTCTATTATACTCTATACATAGACCACTACAACCCCCAACATGACATAATACAATTCTATTATACTCTATACATAGAACACTACAACCCCCAACATGACCATAATACAATTCTATCATACCTCTATACATAGACCACTACAACCCCCAACATGACCATAATACAATTCTATTATATACTCTATACATAGATCACTACAACCCCCAACATGACATAATATAATCCTATTATACTCTATACATAGAACACTACAACCCCCAACATGACCATAATACAATTCTATTATACTCTATACATAGAACACTACAACCCCCAACATGACATAATACAATTCTATTATACTCTATTCATAGACCACTACAACCCCCAACATGACATAATACAATTCTATTATATACTCTATAGATAGATCACTACAACCCCCAACATGGCATAATACAATTCTATTATATACTCTATACATAGACCACTACAACCCCCAACATGACCATAATACAATTCTATTATATACTCTATACATAGACCACTACAACCCCCAACATGACCATAATACAATTCTATTATACCTCTATACATAGAACACTACAACCCCCAACATGACATAATACAATTCTATTATACTCTATACATAGATCACTACAACCCCCAACATGACATAATACAATTCTATTATATACTCTATACATAGATCACTACAACCCCCAACATGACATAATACAATTCTATTATACCTCTATACATAGAACACTACAACCCCCAACATAACATAATATAATTCTATTATACTCTATACATAGATCACTACAACCCCCAACATGACATAATACAATTCTATTATACCTCTATACATAGACCACTACAACCCCCAACATAACATAATATAATTCTATTATACTCTATACATAGAACACTACAACCCCCAACATGACCATAATACAATTCTATTATACTCTATACATAGACCACTACAACCCCCAACATGACATAATACAATTCTATTATACCTCTATACATAGAACACTACAACCACCAACATAACATAATATAATTCTATTATACTCTATACATAGAACACTACAACCCCCAACATGACCATAATACAATTCTATTATATACTCTATACATAGACCACTACAACCCCCAACATGACCATAATACAATTCTATTATATACTCTATACATAGACCACTACAACCCCCAACATAACATAATATAATTCTATTATACTCTATACATAGATCACTACAACCCCCAACATGACATAATACAATTCTATTATATACTCTATACATAGACCACTACAACCCCCAACATGACCATAATACAATTCTATTATATACTCAATACATAGAACACTACAACCCCCAACATAACATAATATAATTCTATTATACTCTATACATAGATCACTACAACCCCCAACATGACATAATATAATTCTATTATACTCTATACATAGATCACTACAACCCCCAACATGACATAATACAATTCTATTATACTCTATACATAGAACACTACAACCCCCAACATGACCATAATACAATTCTATTATACTCTATACATAGATCACTACAACCCCCAACATGACATAATACAATTCTATCATACCTCTATACATAGACCACTACAACCCCCAACATGACCATAATACAATTCTATTATACTCTATACATAGATCACTACAACCCCCACCAGGATTTCTTTTATTGGGTCCCGGGGATGATTCTCAGTCATCACAGATCATGTATAAGTGAGTCCTCCGCCTCTACACATCAGAGTCGGGGGATCTTCTGTCCCCTGAGATGTGACACATGAGGCGGCGGCGGCGGTGGAGTGGTGCCCTATATCAGCTCTGTACGGTATAGTATTTGTCTGCGGCTCTGAGGAAGATTTCCTCAGGATGAAGTGTGAGACGCCATGATGGAACCTGAGGGGGAGATTTATCAAGTCCTGTCAAGCAACCAATCAGATCGCTGCTTTCATTTCTGAAAAGGCCTCTGCAAAAGGAAAGGAGCGATGTGATTGGTTGCTATGGGCAACTGGGCAACTTATCCTCAGGACAGGTTGTGATAAATCTCCCCCAGCACACGCACTTACCGTACCACAAGGCGACAGCGCTGTTTCGCTCACTGAAGAGCATATCCTTGCTCTATACCAGCAGGTTCTTAGATTTACCTGTATAGAGCAAGGATATGCCAGACCATGTGACCAACGAGACAAGAGATTGTTACAGAGGGAAGCATGTTGGATACTAAGAAAAGAAGCATCAGGCCCTCTAGGGTTAAAGGGATACTCCGGCCCTGAAACGTCTTATCCCCTATCCAAAGGATAGGGGATAAGATGTCTCTCCGCAGGGTCCCGCCGCTGGGGACCCCCGCAATCTTGTATTCGCCACCCACCTGTTTGAGCTGCATGCCGCGGTGCCAGCTCACAAACAGCCGGGTGGCGACCACGAGGCCCGAGGATTGTGATGTCACGACTCCGCCCCCATGTGACGTCACCCCCCGCCTCCGCTATGAAAGTCTGAGGGAGGGGGGTCCCATAGACTTGCATAGCGGGGGTGGGGGGTGACGTCACACAGGGCAGAGTCGTGATGGCCGTCAAGCCCCCTCTCATAGACTTGCATAGCGGGGGTGACGTCACATGGGGGCGGAGTCGTGACGTCACAATACTCCGGCCCCGTGTTCACCACCAGGCTGTTTGTGAGCTGGCACCGCGGCGTGCAGCTCAAGCAGGTGGGTGGCGAATACAAGATTGCGGGGGTCCCCAGCGGCGGGACCCCCACGGTGAGACATCTTATCCCCTATCCTTTGGATGATAGAGTTGACATGAATTGTTTTATCTGACGCTGAGCTCTGAACCGTTACGTCATGAAGTCACGTGAGGTGTTTAGGATGGTGAATGGTGGTTTAATGATCAGCGCCTGTATAAGTGCGTCCGCACTCCATAATGAAGTAGAGGCCAATTGAAGCTCTTCAGTGAGCGAATCAGTGCTGTCGCCTTGTGGTACCCCTCCCCCCCCTATATTTGTCTGTTAGGGAGAAAAAATAGAAAGAACGATACCGGCGCCTTGTGCATTACCCTTGGTAACAGGAGCAGAGGGGTCCAGAGATTGGCCCGAAAACCATATAGATGGCCGCTCACCTTGGAGAATAGTTATAAAAGTCTATCACCCCAGTGATAACGGGGTACTTTGGATCCGGAGTTGCTGCACAGCCTTCTGGGTTGCAGTAACAAGCTACACTGCTGTCCTGGGTGCGGATGAGGAGAAACTTGAAAGAAAGCCCTTATAGAATGGCGCTGCGGCCCCCTCAAAATGATGAGAATGGACCAGAAGTATGTTCAAAGGTTCAAAGGTTCGCAGTGGAACCGTTTTATTAACAAACAAAAAAACATGAGAAGACGCGTTTCAGGCGGTGCCCTCCCTTTCTCAGATCAGGGCACCTTCCGAAACGCGTCATCTCCTGTTTTTTATTTTTTTGTACTTAAAAAGAAAACTGTCAGCTTTCTTTCCCCGCACTAACCAGCGGTACTGGCTGGTAGTGCGGGGGACGCTGATCAGTTTGAACCTTACCGTGCCTGGACCTGCCGCGCCGTTCGACCATTATCTTCTATTATCGGTATATTCAAATGAGGTGCTAACTGGCATCGGCCAGGCTAACTGGCACTCTGACGTCAGTGCCGCCTGCCGCGGTACCGCCCGGCTCATCAGGGAAGGAATATTGATGAGCTGGGGGGCGCTGCGGCCCGGCACTGATGTCAGAGTGCCAGTTAGCACCTCATTTGAATATACCGATAATAGAAGATAACGGGCGAACGGCGCGGCGGATCCGGGCACGGTAAGGTTCAAACTGATCAGCGTCCCCCGCACTACCAGCCAGCCAGGAAGAAAACTGACAGTTTTCCTTTAAGTACAAAAAAATAAAAAATAAATGAGATGACGCGTTTCGGGAGGGAGGGCACCTCCCGAAACGCGTCATCTCCTGTTTTTTTTATTTATTTTTTGTGCTTAATAAAACGCTTCCACTGCGAACCTTCGAACATACTTCTGGTCCATTCTCATCATTCTGAGGGAGCCCCAGCGCCATTCTACAAGTTTCTCCTCACCCTATAGGTGTCGTCCTGTCCTATGTATATGTGAGTACATAAAATAAAGACGAAAATATGGAAGAATTGTTGAGCGCCGACATTCATTTCTTCTATGGAAGTCGATTTATTAAAGAAAGAAACAACTTTTCTGATACAATATAAATTTATTCCATCATGTACTGAGCCCCGGATATAATATATATATATCCCATTATCACGACAATAACACAACACACGCCCTGCGAATTACATTCTAACAAGGAGCGCGTGGAGACATTTCACAGAAATTACAATTATTTTCATGGAAATAATATAAAAAAAATATATATATAATATTTTAATACAACAATACCCCCGTACAGCGAAAGTATTTATTACCAGTTTACAGAAACTGACACATAGTAAGACCAAGACAAGGTCAACTTAAGGAGCAAAGTGCCTCCAGCTGTTGCAAAACTACAACTCCCAGCATGCCCGGACAGCCTTCGGCTGTCCGGGCATGCTGGGAGTTGTAGTTTTGCAACAGCTGGAGGCACACTGGCTGGGAAATACTGGATTTATCCTACAACAGCATCTTCATAGAAGAAAAGGAACGTATTAGGAACGTATTAGAGTCCATCAGGACGGACCGGGAGACTTAACCATCAACCAATCATGGACGCGGCGGGGCCTGAGTACACAATACAACAGGATGTGCCATCGATAGGATAATTTGGGGGGGGGCGCACTTTGTGGCTCCGTATAAATAGGCATATGTGTAAATACATACAAACTGCACGACCCAAAATAGGTTCACATTTCGTTCCCTGGAGTAGGAACGTCGAGATAATTTTTCCGAGCTGAGGAAAAACACAACTTTCTACGAGAAAGACTCGGCTTCTTACAGTCACCACCTGACTAGATGGAGCGAAGATCTCATATGGGGTCAGTCAGAAAGGATTGTCAGGGTCCATGAGACCATAAAGACTCCATCTATGACCAGTCCCTGGTGCAGGCGAGGTCGGGCATGTTTGTTCTTTTCACCAGGGTCTCCAAACAGGCTTGTTCTTATTCTCATTGGAGGTCATCATGGCGGACAGCCCATAGGGTACAGCGGGACCACTGGCGGATCTCAGAGACTTGTCCTCCTGTTGGTTCTGGACCTGTAGGAAGGTGATGGAGTCCTGGAGGCAGGTGGAGAAGCCTTCTCTCTGGGCCCGGACATCTAGAAGAGGAAAGATAAACATGTCAGGGACCATGTCCATCAGATAGATAGATATGAGATAGATAGATAGATATGAGATAGATATGATAGATAGATAGATAGATATGAGATCGATAGATATGAGATAGATAGATAGATAGATATGAGATAGATAGATATGAGATAGATATGAGATAGATAGATAGATATGAGATAGATAGATATGAGATAGATAGATAGATATGAGATCGATAGATATGAGATAGATAGATAGATAGATATGAGATAGATAGAGATAGATAGATATGAGATAGATAGGTAGAGAGAGAGAGAGAGATAGATAGATAGATATGAGATAGATAGATATGAGATAGATAGATATGAGATAGATAGATAGATTGGACATAGATAGATATGAGATAGATAGATATGAGATAGATAGATAGATAGATAGATTGGACATAGATAGATATGAGATAGATATGAGATAGATAGATATGAGATAGATAGATAGATATGAGATGATAGATAGATAGATAGATATGAGATAGATAGATAGATAGATATGAGATAATAGATAGATATGAGATAGATATGAGATAATAGATAGATATGAGATAGATAGATATGAGATAGATATGAGATAGATAGATAGATAGATATGAGATAGATAGATAGATATGAGATAGATAGATAGATAGATAGATAGATATGAGATAGATAGATATGAGATAGATAGATATGAGATAGATAGATATGAGATAGATAGATAGATAGATAGATAGATAGATATGAGATAATAGATAGATAGATATGAGATAGATAGATATGAGATAGATAGATATGAGATAGATAGATAGATAGATAGATATGAGATAGATAGATATGAGATAGATAGATATGAGATAATAGATAGATAGATATGAGATAGATAGATATGAGATAGATAGATAGATATGAGATAGACAGATAGATAGATATGAGATAGATAGATAGATAGATATGAGATAGATAGATATGAGATAGATAGATAGATATGAGATAGACAGATAGATATGAGATATATGGATAGATATGAGATATATATAGATGTAGAGTATGTATCAGCCGCTGTCAGACACCTGTGAGGATCCGGAGCGGACACTTACCTCTCTGGGCCATGTGTCTCTGCAGGCAGGTGACGGTCATCTCCAGGATATCGGCTTTCTCCGGTTTGGAGGGGAGCTGATGTCTCTGGATCTCCTTCTCCAGGAGGAGGCGCAGCTGCTCGATGCTGCTGTTGATACGATCTCTCCTCATCTTCTCTATCACCGGTTTCCTCAGCTGGAGACAAGACATGGTCGGGGGTTAATACATCTCAGTATAGAGAACAGCGCCCCCGGTCAGGGTCAGGTCCCTGAGGACACTACATGCAGTGACAATGCGTAACATAGCTACATAGTAGGTAAGGTGGAAAAAAGTCCAACCTATAACCGTCCGTTGCAGTGTTTACCAACCAGTGTGCCTCCAGCTGTTGCAAAACTACAACTTCCAGCATGCCCGGACAGCCAACGGCTGTCCGGGCATGCTGGGAGTTGTGGTTTTGCAACAGCTGGAGACACTGTGGTTGGGAAAGAGTCGCAGGAGTCATAATAAGAGTTTGGAGATCTGGGGGGGACGCAGTGACTAGAGGGGGGTCTTACCTTTCTGAGCCCCCCCGGCAGCCTCATGATCAGGGGTCTTCATGTTACATGGAGCCATGGTGCAGGGTCTGTAGACTTGGCTGAGGCCGGAGCTGTGTGACTATTAGTGACAGCCGCCCCCTCTATATACCCCTCTCCCTGCAGAACAATGTGTGGAGAGCGGCCTGACAAGAGGTTCCCACACTCAGCAGCCAATCCCAGCGCAGCGCGGACAATGGACGTGTGTGACAGTAAACTGTGATAGAGCAGGATGGCATCTGGAGCTGGTATTGTGTGGACAGACATGAAAGTGTGGGAAAGGAACGCACCATAAAAAAAAGGTTTTAGTGCATCTGCTGCTCCGCGCTACACACTGACATCGATACCATAAACACGAGGAGCGGCGTCCTCATTATCATGAATGACAGAACGTGTAAGCATGGCGGAAAAATATATATTCATGGCCGTAAATGTTGGCACCTCTGAAATGTTTCTATAAAATGAAGTATTTCTCACAGAAAAGGATTGCAGTAACACGCGTTCGGCTGTACACATGTTTATTCCCTTTGTGTATATATATATATATATATATAGATCTCCTCTCCTCTGTATATATATATAGATCTCCTCTCCTCTGTATATATATATATATAGATCTCCTCTCCTCTGTATATATATAGATTGCAGTAACACACGTTCTGCTGTACACATGTTTATTCCCTTTGTGTGTATATATATATATATATATAGATCTCCTCTCCTCTGTATATATATATAGATCTCCTCTCCTCTGTATATATATATATAGATCTCCTCTCCTCTGTATATATATATAGATCTCCTCTCCTCTGTATATATATATATAGATCTCCTCTCCTCTGTATATATATATAGATCTCCTCTCCTCTGTATATATATATATAGATCTCCTCTCCTCTGTATATATATATATATTGCAGTAACACAGGTTTTGCTATACACATGTTTATTCCCTTTGTGTGTATATATATAGATCTCCTCTCCTCTGTATATATATATAGATCTCCTCTCCTCTGTATATATATATAGATCTCCTCTCCTCTGTATATATATATATAGATCTCCTCTCCTCTGTATATATATATATATATATATTGCAGTAACACAGGTTTTGCTATACACATGTTTATTCCCTTTGTGTGTATTGGAACTAAACCAAAAAAGGAGGAAAAAAAGCAAATTGGACATAATGTCACCAAACTCCAAAAATGGTCTGGACAAAATTATTGGCCCCTTTCAAAATTGTGGATAAATAAGATTGTTTCAAGCATGTGATGCTCCTTTATACTCACATGTGTGGGCAATACAAAAATCACACCTGAAAGCAGATAAAAAGGAGAGAAGTTCACTTAGTCTTTGCATTGTGTGTCTGTGTGTGCCGCACTAAGCATGGACAACAGAAAGAGGAGAAGAGAACTGTCTGAGGACTTGAGAACCAAAATTGTGGAAAAATATCCACAATCTCAGGTTACAAGTCCATCTCCAGAGATCTAGATTTGTCTCTGTCCACAGTGCGCAACATTATCAAGAAGTTTACAACCCATGGCACTGTAGCTAATCGGCGTGGACGGGAGAGAAAAATGTATGAAAGGTGTCAACGCAGGATAGTCCGGATGGTGGATAAGCAGCCCCAAACAAGTTCCACAGATATTCAAGCTGTCCTGCAGGCTCAGGGAGCATCATTGTCAGCGCAAACTATCCATCTACATTTAAATGAAATGAAACGCTATGGAGGAGTCCCAGGAGGACCCCACTATGGAGGAGACACAGGAGGACCCCACTATGGAGGAGACCCAGGAGGACCCCACTATGGAGGAGACCCAGGAGGACCCCACTATGGAGGAGACCCAGGAGGACCCCACTATGGAAAAGACCCAGGAGGACCCCACTATGGAGGAGACCCAGGAGGACCCCACTATGGAGGAGACCCAGGAGGACCCCACTATGGAGGAGACCCAGGAGGACCCCACTATGGAGGAGACCCAGGAGGACCCCACTATGGAAGAGACCCAAGAGGACCCCACTATGGAGGAGACCCAGGAGGACCCCACTATGGAGGAGACCCAGGAGGACCCCACATTTTGCCAAAATGAACTTGAGTAACCAAAATCCTTCTGGGAAAATGTCTTGTGGACAGATGAGACCAAGATAGAGCTTTTTGGTAAAGCAAATCATTCTAATGTTTACCGAAAACGGAATGAGGCCTACAAAGAAAAGAACACAGAACCTACAGTGACATATGGGGGAGGTCAGTGATGTTTTGGGTGTTTTGCTGCCTCTGGCACTGGGGGCCTTGAATGTGTACAAGACATCATGAAATCTGAGGATTACCAATGGATTTCGGGTCGCACTGTACAGCCCAGTGTCAGAAAGCTGGGTTTGTGTCCGAGATCTTGGGTCTTCCAGCAGGACAATGACCCCAAACATACGTCAAAGCCCCAGAAATGGATGGGAACAAAGCGCTGGAGAGTTCTGAAGTGTCAGCAATGAGTCCAGATCTAAATCCCATTGATCACCTGTGGAGAGATCTTATAATTACTGTTGGGAAAAGGCGCCTTCCAATAAGAGACCGGGAGCAGTTTGTAAAGGAAGAGTGGTCCAACATTCCGGCTGAGAGGTGTAAGAAGCTTATTGATGCTTATAGGAAGAGTGGTCCAACATTCCGGCTGAGAGGTGTAAGAAGCTTATTGATGCTTATAGGAAGAGTGGTCCAACATTCCGGCTGAGAGGTGTAAGAAGCTTATTGATGCTTATAGGAAGAGTAGTCCAACATTCCGGCTGAGAGGTGTAAGAAGATTATTGATGGTTATAGGAAGAGTGGTCCAACATTCCGGCTGAGAGGTGTAAGAAGCTTATTGATGGTTATAGGAAGAGTGGTCCAACATTCCGGCCGAGAGGTGTAAGAAGCTTGTTGATGGTTATAGGAAGAGTGGTCCAACATTCCGGCTGAGAGGTGTAAGAAGCTTATTGATGGTTATAGGAAGCCACTGATTTCAGTTATTTCTTCGAAAGGGTGTGCACCAAATATTAAGTTAAGGGGCCAATAATTTTGTCCAGACCATTTTTGGAGTTTGGTGACATTATGTCCAATTTGCTTTTTTCCTCCTTTTTTGGTTTAGTTCCAATACACACAAAGGGAATAAACCTGTGTACAGCAAAACATGTGTTACAGTTAATATTGTAACTTGAGGGACCACTGTATATAGATTATGCAAATTAGCATGGCCGATATGTATTTTGCAAGAAAGGTGGGAACCCTAGATGGTGTCTGGTGTCCATCCAACCCCAGAGCTCCCCAACTCTCCAGTTTAGGTCTCCCCCCCCCCTCTCCCTTTCTACCCCCCATGTCCTTTGATGAGCGGAGTGTGAAGACCCCCATCAGAGCAGCACACTTTCACACCTCGGCCCCTTTTGATCCCGGCCTGGCTTTCACAACACAGGACATTAGGCCTAATAGCTCTGCAGACATTGTCCATGAGACTGGACGTGTGCCCGGCCGGCAGGTGTGAATTGTGTCACGTGAACGTCCACTAGATCTCCCCCTACAATGTATCCGGATCTGCAGATGCCTTATAACCGTAGTAAAGAGAGAGGGGAAAAAACATTCAGAGGGGAAAGTTCCTCGGTGGATCTGCGCGCAAATAGGGTCCCCTCCTTTCTTGCCAAAAAATACCGGCCATGCTATTTTGCATAATTAATTATATATGCGTGACATCACGGGATACACATATGTAGGGGAAATTTCCTATTCTGGCCCCTATAACCTTTTTAATTCTCCTTATATGGGCCCCTGTATGAGGGCTCTTTTTTTTGTGCCCCGATCTGAAGTTTTTAACAGGACCATTTTTGTTTTGATGGGACTTTTTTTTTATTAAATTCAGGAGTTGCAGTTAGTTACTAACTACAACTCCCAGCATGTCCTGATACAGCCTGTGGCTCAGCAGCTGCCCCTAATGAAAACTACAACTCCCAGCATGTTGGACTATTTAGTAGTATATAGTATAGGCCAGTGTTTCCCAACCAGAGGTGCCTCCAGCTGTTGCAAAACTACAACTCCCAGCATGTTGGACTATATAGTAGTATATAGTATAGGTCAGTGTTTCCCAACCAGAGGTGCCTCCAGCTGTTGCAAAACTACAACTCCCAGCATGTTGGAATATATAGTAGAATAGGTCAGTGTTTCCCAACCAGGGGTGCCTCCAGCTGTTGCAAAACTACAACTCCCAGCATGTTGGACTATATAGTAGTATATAGTATAGGTCAGTGTTTCCCAACCAGGAGTGCCTCCAGCTGCTGCAAAACTACAACTCCCAGCATGTTGAACTATATAGTAGTATATAGTCAGTGTTTCCCAACCAGGAGTTCCTCCAGCTGTTGCTGGGAGTTGTAGTTTTGCAACAGCTGGAGGCACTCTGGTTGGGAAACACTGGTATAGGTTATGATGCAAAATTCTGGTTGTTGGAGGATTGGTTGGATAAATACCGCCCATTGCATTGCCGGTATTTTAAACATAAAAATACCGTCAGGGTGGCCAAAATACCGGCTGTGTCGGCACAATACCGGCAAGGTGGCGACCCTATCTGCAAACCAGACGCAAGACATTAGTGCCGTCCTATCGACGAATGCTGTTTGTTTGTCGGTGTTCACATGTTTTATTTTTTGCTGGAATCCGATGCAGTTCTGCTACAGAATTTCCGATGTGTGAACAGGGCAGCGGAATTCCCATTGGGATGAATAGGAGGCTGCTGCAGGCTGAATCTCTGTAGTGTGAATAGGGCCATATAATGTCCTCCTGCTGTGTCAGCACAAATACAAGGGCGGCTTCCCTTTGGCACATGTCCGCCACCCCCCACGGGCCTGTGCCCGGCACACTTTCACACCCCACACCGATATGTCTTAACACAAGGAGCTACAGGCCCAGAGCAAGAGATGGCGGCCTGTACAAATAGATATTGTCAATGTCTAAAAGGTCCGCTACACTGTTGCGGCTGTCCGGGCATGTTGGGAGTTGTAGTTTTGCAACAGCTGGAGGCACCCTGTTTAGAAAACACTGGTCTAAAGTGTATGGAGGCCTTCTGCTCTGACAGAGGAGAGGTGTCTGCGCCAAATTTCAACTGCCCTACCTTATTGTTTTCAGAGAGATAATGTATCTGGCAGCGGCTTACCTTTGCCAAACGAACATTCGGCCGACCGCTATTGAGGATGTTTGGCCATCTTCAGGGTCTGTTCATGCTGCGGAATTTACCTAGCGCAATTCCGCTCAGAAATTCCGCTGCATGAATTTTACTTCGGTGTTAATAGGTTTTCCGTTGACCTGTTCACACTACATTTTGGAACACGTTCGTCCTTTTGGCAGAATGCCGACGCACTGCATTGCCGTCAGTGAGGGTGGCGCAGGTCCGCACGGTCATAGCGCCAATCGACATCAGCGGTGGCTGCTGCATACAAAATATCCACCCGGAACTTCTCCGTGCGGTTAAAACAGACATATATATAAGGGAGCTGTAGCCAATTATCGCTCTCTTGGGTTGCTGATCTCATCGATGCAGGACGAGCAGGACGGATCTGCGCAACTTTCAAAGACAAGCTAGGCCAGGAAACCTGCGGCCTCAGCCTAAACTAAACTGTGAGTCTTAAGCCAAATCCCCGCTAAAGCTAGCGTGACTACTGGACCAAAACTAAATCCCCTAAATCCAGTGGAACAGCACATATCAGTCTACGGACTCTAAAACAGTTGAGGTCCCAACAACTGTCAATCTGGTTGGAGACTTTGCATGTATAGAGACTGTTCCGGTTATGAAGCTTACATAAAATCAGTAAAGTTCTGACTGTTTTCAGCAAACTCTCCGGTTGTGGACATTCAATTATTCTATACCTCCCTATCGCTCTTGGGAAGGGTGGCGGTAGGACAAACATTACAGAGGAGCCCTCACCCTGGCGTCACGAATAGAAAGGGTTAACCATACACCCTTTAGTCACCGCACAGCTACATCCCATATACCCTACTCCCCCAGGCTATCACACACCTATTAGGCTAGGTTCAGACTACGGAATCTCTGGGCAGAAAATTTCCGCCCGGAGATTCCGAGTTCCGCCTGCACGGACTGAATTAGTCGGCGCTAGCACCGCGCGGACACTGCGGTCTCCTATAGACTGCTATGTGTTCCGCTAGGATTTCCGCCTGAAGAAAGAGCAACCCCTTTCTTCAGGCGGAAATTTTCTAGCGGATTTTTCATCCGGATTTTCCGCTTCACAAATTCCGAAGTGTGAATTTGTGAACGGAAAACCATTCACTACACTATGCATTATAGTAAGCGGAATTTCTGCCGGAAATTTCAAAGCGAAAATTCCGGCGGAAATTCCGTAGTCTGAACCTAGCCTTACAGCAGTGTTTCCCAACCAGGGTGCTTCCAGCTATTGCAAAACTACAACTCCCAGCATGCCTGGACAGCCGTTGGCTGTCCAGGCATGCTGGGAGTTGTAGTTTTGCAACAGCTGGAGGCATCCTGGTTGGGAAACACTGTATTACAGAGCACAAGGATATCATCCTATGATATAAAATAATCAAAAAGGATAAGGTTCTTAATAGTTGTCAGCTGAACGTTCACTTGGCCAACAACCAGGGCTCATGTCCTGCAGGAACGTGTGGGAACTGAGTTCCTGCACTTTTTCCACAGCAGGAACACTGTTCCCCTTAGCAGGAGAACTGCAAGACCAGCCCTTGAGTGGAAATCTTGGGTGACTTGACCCCTGCCAACAACTATTTCTCCCGTTCACCCCCAAACACATGAATGTTCAGCTCAGATGAGCGTTCATGTGTTCTGAATGGGAAAAGGAAAGTAAGCCGCTGCCAGACAGCTCTAGTGTCGACTTATTGCCTTAAAAACAAAAGGATTGGGCATTTAAAATCCAACATGCCCAATGCTTCTCTCCCCCAACATCATGGATGACAGTAGAAAGGCCACCATACGTATAAGATTGTCTTCCGCCTTAACACGTACCTGCCAACAGAAAAAACTTTGACGTGATGTGTCAAAAGTTTTCATCGGTCGGGGTCTCAGTGTTCAGACCCCAACCGATGACTAGAACAAGCTCTGTGTCTCTGAGACCTGCCTGACCCCATAGAATTGCATTATGAGTCCGTCCTGGTCATGTGACACAGAGACGGGGGGAGAACGCGCTAAGCGCGCACTTCTCCGGTCTTGTTCTTGGGATCGGTCAGGGTCTGAATGTTTAGACCCCGGTTCAGCTGCGCGATCCTCTCTCCGCTTTGTGTCTATGAGACCTAGATGACCCCATAGACCTGTATTAATAATCCGCCCTGGTCATGTGACACAGAGCCAGATAAGAACGCGCCAAGCGGCCACTTCTCCCATCTCATTCATGTGATCGGTCGGGGCCTTTTCATGCCAGTGTCCACTTAAAGGGGTACTTTCCCCTCCCCCATTCAAAGGATAGGGGATAAGATGTCCACGCCTATGGGGACCCCTGCAATCTCCCTGCTGCACCCGGCATTCGTTTAGAGCGTCGGGTGCAGTGCCAGAGGCTCAAGACGTCACGGCCACACCCCCTAAATGCAAGTCTATCGGAGGGGGTGTGGCGTCACGAGCCTCCGCCCCGCACCGCCAGTCATCCGGTACCGGTTCGCTCCATGCATCGGATGTCTTGGGAGCCGCAACCGAGATCCCAGGGGTCCCCAGCGGTGCAACCCCCGCAATCATACATCTTATCCACTATACTTTGTATAGGAGTTAAGATGTATAAGGGCAGAGTACCCCTTTAAGTCACCCCCATGTTGGTGCCAGAAGAAGTTATGTATGCAGAAGGGCATTAAAGGGCCCCACGACCCCTCAGGCCTCTTGTACACGATACATAATGGATGCATTGTGATACTTCCCCTCCATAAATTCCTGTGCACTTGTCTAGTCTATTTTAGGTCATTTGCGCCCCCACCATCTCCCCCCCCCTGGTCCTTTGATGAGCAGAGTGTGGCCCGGACCCCTCCGGAGCAGCACACTTTCACACCTTGGCCCCTTTTGATCCCGACGACACAGAACATTAGGCCTAATGTCCACTTGTCCATGAGAATGGAAGTGTGCCCGGCAGGTAGGTGCAAATTGTGTCACCTGGGAGAAGAGGATGTCTGGATCCTGCACTATATCAGTCACTACAATGTATCAGGAACTGAAACCCATTGATAGCACAAGGGGCCCCGAGGATCATTGTCCCACTGGTAGGGATACAGGACTTCCCATAGGTGTAATGTGAGGGTCAGGCAGGCTTCCTCTTCACACATGTACGCCGCTTTTCACAAGCACGTGCCGGGCACACTTTCACACCACACCCCATCATTGTCTCGGGACTGATGTCAGGCAGCTGGGATAAAGCAGTATAGACACCAGTGCTTCCCAACTAGGGTGCCTCCAGCTGTTGCAAAACTACAACTCCCAGCATGTCCAAGTCCCAACTATATGGAGCCAACGCTATATAGGCCATAAGATGACCAAAGATATTATCAAGCAGATCCAATAAGTGGGATGTTGCATGGTCGCAGTGTAACCTTGTAGTCAAGAACGTAAATATAGGGTATTGGTCTCCAAAGTGTGAACCCCCAGATGGTGCAAAACTACAACTCCCAGCATGCCCGGACAGCCAACGGCTGTCCGGGCATGCTGGGAGTTGTAGTTTTGCAGCATCTGGAGGTCTACACATTGGAAACCACTGTCCTATAGCATGATATACATTAAAAAGCATTAGTGACCCCTACAGGTGATGAGGTGGTATTACAATAACAAAAAGAAAAACTGATGGCGCCATTTTGTTCAAGCGTAGCATCCCTTTAAAGGGGTACTCCGCCCCTGGCATCTTATCCCCTATCCAAAGGATAGGGGATAAGATGTTAGATCGCCACGGTCCCGCTGCTGGGGACCCCAAGGATCGCCGCTGCAGCACCCCGCTATCATTACTGCGCAGAGTGAGTTCGTTCTGTGCGTAATGACGGGCGATACAGGGGCCGGAGCAGCGTGACGTCATGGCTCCGCCCCTCATGACATCACGGCCCATCCCCTTAATGCAAGTCTATGGCAGGGGGCGTGACGACCTCCACGCCCCCTCCCATAAATTTGTATTGACGGGGGCGGGCCGTGACATCACGGGGGGCGGAGCCGTGTCGTAACGATGCTCCGGCCCCTGTATTGCCCGTCATTACGTGCAGAGCGATCGCGTAATGACGGCGATCGCGTAACGATAGCGGGGTGCTGCAGCAGCGGGACCCCGGCGATCTGACATCTTATCCCCTATCCTTTGGATAAGGGATAAGATGTCTAGGGGCAGAGTACCCCTTTAAAACTCAATGGCTGTCCGGGCATACAACAGCTGGAGGCACCCTGGTTGGGAAGCACTGATATACACGTTGCGAATGTCCGTCAGTTTATGATCCCCATTCACAAAGCGAACCCTGATTTTCTGCATCCCTGGCAAACCCTATCCTTATCCCTATCCCAGAAAACCTTGCGGTGGGGTCAGGGGAATCCTTCTATTACTATTGACCCTGATGTTATGCGTCAGACTCCTTTATTCATCCTCTACCTTATAAGATACATTTCCCATCAATATGTAAGCTTCTTCCATCATAAGAAATTCCCACCATGATCCATAAACCTAGACAATGTATTCCCTTACAGCCATCCCCACAACCGTGGTTGGGAAAAATACTTGCTGCCGTGTTCTATTGCGGTGGTCTCCAAACTGTGGCCCTCCAGCTGTTGGGAAACGAAAACTCCCAGCACGCCCGGACAGCCATTATGAGGAGTGGGCCGAGATACCTGGAGACAAGAGAAGACGTCACATTGAGTTACAGAAATCGCTGGACTGCTGTGACGGCCTCAAATATTACGTTCAGGGACCATCTTGTGTTATTTTTGTTTTTGGCAGATTCAGCCGACACTGATCTAATGGGTTAAGGTGGTCATTCATGTTCAATAACTGTTCAGAGTTATCTCTCCCGACAAAAACGTAATGAACAAGACCCTTCTCTTCATAACCTTAAACAGTCGGTGGTGGGTTCGGCCAACTTTAGTATACGGTGTATGGGCACCTTAAAGGGGTACTCCGCCGAAAAATGTCTTATCTCCTATTCAAGGATAGGGGATAAGATGTCTGATCGCGGGGGTCCTGCCGCTGGGGATCCCCGCGATCTCGGCTGCGGCACCCCAGACATACGGTGCACGGAGGTGCACGGAGCGAACTTCGCTCTGTGCCGGATGACTGGCGATGCGGGGCGGAGGCTTATGACGTCACGGTCGCGCCCTGCTCGTGACATCACGGCCAGGCCCCCTCGATGCAAGTCTATGGGAGGGGGCGTGACGGCCATTGGATAGGGGATAAGATGTCTAAGGGCAGAGTACCCCTTTAAGACCAGCTTTACTCTCCTTGATGGTCTACAGGTAATCAGCTGTTAAAGCAAAAGGTAACAGCGACCACTATTGGTGAAATATGGTATTACATGGGGTCTATTGGATCAGCCACATTTTAAAGGAGTTTTCCCACCTTGTAAAGTTAGACCCATCTTGAAACATTATTCACAGGGTAGGGGCTAGGTGTCGGATTGCAAGGGGTCCAACTGCTGTGCCGAACCCCCCCCCCCCCCCCAGCAGTGGACCAGAGCAGTGGTTCTTAACCAGGGGTTCGGTGGGTCATTCCCGGGGGTTCGGCGGGGAAGGTCGCAACAGGACAGGCAAACCAAGCAATTGCTTGGGGCCCCAAGCTGGCCCAGGGCCCCGAGCAGAGTCGGTGTTTGCCCGTCCTGTAGTGACAGGGCAATTCCCCCCCCCCCCATCGCTATTAACTCCCTGTGGCCCCGCGTTAAGTTTAAAAACATAGGGCCGCCGGGACATAGCGCACGCCGGGACGTCACTGACGTCCCGTGCGTGCGCCCATGAAAACTAAGGAAGCGCCGAGGACCGGAGGATAGAGAAGGAGGAAGATGCGCGCTGGCCAGCTTGGTAAGTGACCAGCGGCACGTCATCTTCGGTGCTCCGACCACCGGTCCCGAGACCTCCTGCTATAGCCGGAGCGGTGGTCGGAGCACTGAAGTGGGCAGTACACAGGCATACACTGTATATGGCTGGAGGCTGTATGTCTGTGGGGGAACACTGCCTACATCTGTGGTCTTCAACCTGCGGACCTCCAGATGTTGCAAAACTACAACTCCCAGCATGCCCGGACAGCCGTTGGCTGTCTGGGCATGCTGGGAGTTGTAGTTTTGCAACATCTGGGGGTCCGCAGGTTGAAGACCACTGGCCTACATAATGTGGGGGAACACTGCCTGCCTAATGTGGGGGAACACTGCCTGCCTAATGTGGGGGGAACACTGCCTGCCTAATGTGGGGGAACACTGCCTGACTAATGTGGGGGAACACTGCCTGCCTAATGACATGAGAGTGGCACTTGCCAAGGTAAAGTCGCGCATTTCTGAACTGGCCTCTGGAAGACAACAGCAGAAGTCACTGATTTGCAGTAAATATTCATTATGTTTTTGTGTGAAAATCCTGTTTTCATGGTTTTGTTCTTTGTTCTTAATGGTTTTGTTCATTTTGTGCACCTATGTATAAATATATACTTAAATATATACCTCCTATGTTTTGAATTTGAAAAAATCATATTTTATTTTTCCAATTAAAGGAGTACTCCGGCGCGCACTTTTCTCGTTTTATCCCGTCCGGGCTGCAAAGTAAAAGAAAAAAACTTTCTCTTACCTGCCAACGAGCCCCTGGTGCTCCGGTACACTCCGATACAGGTGTTCGGTCCCCGGGCTGTATTCTTCTTACTTCCTGTTAGCCCGGCACGTCACATGGAGCTTCAGCGATGTCCCGCCTCCGCTGGTGATAGGCTGAAGCTCCATGTGACGTGCCGGGCTAACAGGAAGTAAGAAGAATACAGCCCGGGGACCGAACACCTGTATCGGAGCTCCGGGGGCTCGTTGGCAGGTAAGATAAAGTTTTTTTCTTTTACTTTGCAGCCCGGACGGGATAAATGAGAAAAGTGCACGCCGGAGTACTCCTTTAAGAAGGGTTCGGTGAATGCGCATATGAAACTGGTGGGGTTCAGTACCTCCAACAAGGATAAGATCCCCTGCATTAGAGAATGAATGGGGCCGCATGGTCGGACACTGTTAGAACGGAGTGGCCGTTCCATTTATTTTCTATGGGAGACACAAAAACAGCCTAGTGAAATGTGTCCCTGTGCTCGACTGCCGGGGAGTCGGGGCCCAGTAGTCAGACCCCACCCCCACCCCCATAGTCAAAATTATCCACTATCTTTACAAGATGGGAAAACCAATTTGAGGGTCATATTGAGACCCAAACCACCTCCACTAACACTAAACTAAATGTAGATCATCATAGAACGTCATGGTGAAGCCAACCTGGGCAGAAGAGGCTGCACATTCCTCCATGTCTCCTGCCCCGTTTTATAGACCCTTCATCAGTCCTTGGAGAAGTCTTTTCCCACAGATCCATGTGCCCGGGATCCCTGTGGTGCTTCTCATAACAACGTGTGATGGTGGTGGTCTTCAACCTTCACAGTGTGCAGAACTTGGAAGTGAAGGAGGACACGGAGGTGTGAAGAGGCACACTTCATTACACCCGAGGAGAATCCTGCCCCAGCTGTTCTACCGGGATGGCCGGAGCGGGCGTACAGTGATTGTGAGGATCAAGGCTTTAACCCACCAAGAGACGGAACTTCTGGGCATCGCTGATGTCTATGTTACTAACACATTGGGGTTTATTTACTAAGAGTGGAGTTTTCTTTGTGGGTTTTGATTTCCGACAGGTATTTTCTCAAGGTATTTACTTAGGTTTCCCTACATTTTCCACTTTTCCCTACGTTTTGCCTTTTTTAACACCTGTTCTGATCTGTCGGGTTTTTCCTCGGCTCAAATCCACCACATTTTCTGTGGAAACCTTAGTAAATATGTTTGGTTTTTTCAAAACTGTCGGGGACACGCCCCTTTTGTCGGGACCATGTCAACTTTATCCAGTGGCCACGCCCTCCTTTCGTTTTTTCTTGTAAAATTGAGGGTTTCGGTTTTTTTGGTCGCAAATTGTGTCTCATGGAACGTTCACAAATTATAGATCACAAGGATCAATGACCCTAGTAAGGGGTGGACTAAACATACGTTTATTTATCTACATCAAATCAGCCCATAGGGACTGAACAAAAAGCCCACTTTTTTATCCCTCACTTTAATAAAACGTAACTTTTATTTTGTGTATATATAAATGTGAAATCAATGAGCTAATAGTGATTTTAAAAAACCCAGCATTTATAGCACCATATATGGAGATGTAACTTGTTGTCCCTAGGGACCAACTTGAATTGTATATACTCAGCACATCTGCAGAATGTGCTGAATGTAGGTGCTTATGCTGATTATTAAAATACTCTCACACTGTCCCACCTAACATGTTTCGCCACGGATGTGACGTCTTCAGAGGTTAGGGAACAATGGCAGTGAGAACGCCGCTTAGGTTTTTTTTTATAACCTCCCTTATCATGATCACAGCCCCTTCCTGTGTTGTAATATCCAATGGAGGAACGCTAATGAAAATGGAACGCGCGACACAATTTGGGCGCAAAAGCCGACAAAAAAGAGGCGGGATAACGTTAGTAAATAAACCCCTACACGTTTCATCCAACTCAAATGTATCCCATTGCTTGTAATCTATGTCTTTCGTTTATTAACTGAAATGCATCAGTTAACCCATGAATGTTTTTGTTACATTTTAAACTTTTTGGATTTTATCTAAACTTCTATGGCACCGTCTACGTTACTACACAATATATTTCAACCAATTAAACTTTATCCCATCCCTTGTAGCAGGTATAAGTCTTTCCTTTATGGATTGAAATGAGTCAGTAAACCAATTGATTTTTTTCTTTATTTTTAGCTTTTAACTTTTTGTATTTTAAATAAACTTAACAGGACTGGCACAGTCTATCTTTTAATCCACTGAACGTTATCCCATTGCTTGTAGTTTATGTTTTTCCTTAATAGACTGAAATGCGTCAGTTAACCAACTAATGTTTTTGTTACTTTTTAAACTTTTTGGATTTTATATAAACTTACGGCACTTGCACCTCCTATGTTACTACACAATATGTCTTAAAGAAAAAAATGTAATTGGTTTACTGATGCTTTTTAATCCATTTAGGGAAGACAAATGCCTGCTACAAGCAATGGGATAAAGTTTAGTTGGTTAAGACATATTGTGTAGTAACATAGGAGGTGCAAGTGCCGTAAGTTTATATAAAATCCAAAAAGTTTAAAAAGTAACAAAAACATTAGTTGGTTAACTGACGCATTTCAGTCTATTAAGGAAAAACATGAACTACAAGCAATGGTATAAAGTTCAGTGGATTAAAAGATATTGTGCCAGTAACATAGACTATGCCAGTGCTGTAAGTTTATTTAAAATACAAAAAGCTGTAAAAATAAAGAAAAAAATTTAATTGGTTTACTGACGCTTTTTAATCCATTTAGGAAAGACATATACCTGCTACAAGCGATGGGATAAAGTTTAGTTGGTTATTTTTACAGCTTTTTGGATTTTAAATAAACTTACGGCACTGGTATCATCTATGTTACTTGCACAATATATTTTAATCCACTGAACTTTAAACTATTGCTTGTAATAGGTATATGCCTTTCCTCTATAGGCTGAAATGCGTCCCTTAACGGATAATTGTTTTTTTTTTGTTTTTCGTTTTTATCTTTTTTTGAGATTTTATATAAACTTACTGTACTGGCACTGTCTATGTTACTACACAATATGTTTCAACCAACTAAACTTTATCCTGTCGCTTGTAGCAGGTATTTGTCTTTCCTTTTATGGATTGAAATGCGTCAGTAAACCAATAAATTTTTTTCTTTATTTTTGCAACTTTTTGGATTTTAAATAAACTTACGGCACTGGCACCATCTATGTTACTGGCACAATATCTTTTCATCCACTGAACTCCAAACTATTGCTTGTAATAGGTATATGCCTTTCCTCTATAGACTGAAATGCGTCACTTAACCGATAATAGTTTTTATTTTATTTTTTTTACTTTTTTTTTTGTTATTTAAAGGGGCACTGGTGCCAGAAAGTTAAACAGATTTGTAAATGATTTCTATAAAAAAATCTTTACCCTTCCAGTACTTATTAGCAGCTGTATGCTACAGAGGAAATTCTATTCTTTTTTAATTTCTTTTTTTGTCTTGTCCACAGTGCTCCCTGCTGACACCTCTGTCCGTGTCAGGAACTGTCCAGAGCAGCATAATTTTGCTATGGGGATTCTCTCCTGCTCTGGACAGTTCCTGATATGGGCATCAGGTGTCAGCAGAGAGCAATGTGAACAAGACAAAAAAAAGAAACTCAAAAAGAATAGAATTTCCTCTGTAGCATACAGCTGATAATAAGTACTGGAAGGGTAAATATTTTTTAATAGAAATTATTTACAAATCTGTTTAACTTTCTGGCATAAGTTGATGTAAAAAAAAAAATATGTTTTCCACTGGAGTACCCCTTTAATATAAACTTACAGCACCGGCTATAATCGGCGTTACCTGCAACTTGAAGACTCAAGAGCTGAAATTCTCTGAAGGTCCATATAAAGGACAGGGAGGTTCCCTATAATGCATTGGTCCTGCCTTGAGATGGCAATGGCTCTGTCCCCATGTTCTCCTTTAAATAAAATGAACGAAAATACTAAATATGCTATATATTTTTTGGGAAACAACATTCCTGTAGTCTAACAATATGCTTCGTATGTCCATGGCTCTCCAAACCCTATAACGGTGGTCTCCATAAGTTACAACACTACAACTCCCAGCATGCCCAACACCCAACTCTATGAAGCCAACACTAGATATGCCATAAGATGACCCTAGATCTTAATCAGATCCCACAAGTAATACGTTGCATGGTCACAGTGTTGCCTTGTAGCCAAGAGCGTAACTATAAGGCAGTGGTCTCCAAAGTGTGGACCTCCAGATGTTGCAAAACTACAACTCCCAGCATGCCCAGGTCCCAACTATACGGAGCCAACACTAGATATGCCATAAGATGACCATAGATGCTGTCAAGCAGATCCAACAAGTGAGATGTTGCATGGTCGCAGTGTAACCTTGTAGTCAAGAACGTAACTATAGGGTATTGGTCTCCAAAGTGTGAACCTCCAGATGCTGCAAAAACTACAACTACCAGCATGCCCGGACAGCCGTTGGCTGTCCGGGCATGCTGGGAGTTGTAGTTTCGCAGCATCTGGAGGTCTACACTTTGGAAACCACTGTCCTATAGCATGATATATATTAAAAAGCATTAGTGACCCCTACAGGTGATGAGGTGGTATTACAATAACAAAAAAAAAAAATAACAAAAAAAATAAAAACGACTGATGGCGCCATTTTGTTCAAGCGTAGCACCCCTTTAAAACTCAACGGCATTGCCAATGTGATCTCTGAAGTCGGTACAGTACAGAAATATGATGTCACAGGCTCATGGCGAATTGACAGGCTACGGTTTTAGCAAGTGTTGACCAGAGGCGTAATTAAAAATCTGGCAACAGGGACCAGGTCGTATCGGCTATCTCCATGCCCCTACGGTAGTAGAAAGTATAGGGTATGCAGTTTATCTATCTTTGCTGCACGCTAAATTGGCCATCAGGTGGCAGCGTTGCACAAAAAAGTTTTAAAATACCAATAAAATAAATCTTAGAAAATAACAATATAAAACCAATAATGTTACGTGAAGGCAGGAAAAATGAAATCTTGTTTTTTGGCAAATTTAAAAAAAAAAAAAATTTTAAACTTGGATTTGGGATTTATTAAATTGTTAGAATTCACCTAAAAAAAATTGTAACCAAGTCGTAAAGTGGCATTTCAGCGTGTCTGTCTGGGAAAATCCTGCCTACTAGTAAAGTCCCATAGATAAGGGCACGTTTTACAAAGGTTTGTGAGATGTGACACCCGTGTGTCAGGGACAGATAGGTGGGGCGGGTAGGAGGACCGGGTGGGATTTAGGCCTATTCCCCCATCAAAGACCAGGAGGACTTCAAAGACCTTGTTTAGTGTAAGTTTTACTGTGGGAAGTTCATTCCCTAAAAACAAGAGAAATTTGGGTATTGTGATGCTAAGGACATCAATAAACCCAGAGGCAAATTCCAACTAATCGGCAAAAGCTGTAAATGGATTTCTGCAAAAAAATAAATAAAACCTATATACTGTATATTTATTTATTTACATTTATTTATTTAAAGTTAACTAGATTTTATATATATATCCTGATCTTTGGTCTGATATTAGACTATATTAATGGCACTGGTTGTCAGTAGGGCAAAAAAAAAAAATGCAAAGTAGAGTCCAATAGATGGGTTCCTCTTTAAGAAAATTCTAAAATTTTTGTTTATTTTATATTGTGTAACTTACCTAAAAAATTCAAATAATCCATCCGAAATGTTAAAATAATATGACAAACAACCTCCCTTCAAATTGCAATATATATATATATATATATATATATATATATATATATATATATATATAAATAAAATATAGACCAATAGGGAACCTCTAAAACATAGCTTAAAAAGTTACAATTTACTAGAATTTTTTTCATTTTATTTTTTTTCATTTTGATATATCTTGATCTTTGTTATGATATTATAATATATTAAGGGAACTGGTTTTCAGTAGGGAAAAAAAGCAAGTGGTAGTCCAATAGACGGGGTTCCTCTTCAAGAAAAATTGGGAAATGCATGCAAAAAAATTTGAAAATCCTGTTACATTTTACTAGACTTTTTTATTTTTCTATGTCCTGATCTTTGGTCTGATATTAGAATATATATATATATATATATATATATATATATATATATATATATATATAAATTTTATTTATTTTTTCTTAGAGAGGAACCCCATCAACTGGACTACCCGTTGACTTTTTTTTTTTGCCCTACTGACAACCAGCACTGTATATCTATATATGTATATATATATATATATATATATATATATATATATATATATAAATACCAGTTTGGTTGCAGCACTCCTAAGATAAAGTGCGGGTGCCGATCAGGTCCGATCACGACCAATTCAGACAGCCCAACAAGCGATAGCGCAGCACTCCATAGTAGCTCCAATAAAAAAAAGTGAGTTTATTCACCACATGTTGCCAATAGCAACGTTTCAGCTCAACACTAGAGCCTTTTTCAAGCATTATATATATATATATATATATATATATATATATATATATATATATATATACAGATATATATATATATATATATATATATACACAGGGGTCAAGTCCTGGGAAAAAAAAGTGTGCGAACTCTTCCACTAAAGGGCTGGTCCTGTAGAACTCCTACTAACGGGAATGGCGTTCCTGTAGAAAAAGTGCAGGAACTCAGTTCCCACGCATTCCTGCAGGACTTGAGCCCTGTGTATGTGTGTATATATATATATATATATATATATATATATATATATATATATTATTATATATCCAAAATTCCCAAAGAAATATGACAAACAGCTTATTTTCAAATGGCAAGACTACAACTCTCAGCATGACCGGACAGCCAACGGCTGTCCGGGCATGCTGGGAGTTGTAGTTTTGCAACAGCTGGGGGTCTGCAGTTTGGAGACCACTGATCTAATGCGTCAAATTATATTAAATGATGTTATTAAGTACCCTAATAATGGGTATATTCAAAAACCCAAAATGCATGACTCTGTTAATAATGCACTGATATCAACTGTTTGATTGGATATCACAAAATTTACAACATTTAATTGTTTAATTTTAATTTTATGTTCTGATTTATTTATTTTTTAATACCATTATTCCAAATGAAACGTAGAGGGAGGAAACAACTTGTTATCTATAGACAAGAATGAATGGTTGTCCTCCTCCCCCTCCTGGCCAGGAGAGACATGTGCCATATAAGTTGCAGCACAATGGCGTCTGGCTACGAGAATTGTGCGCACACATGCCATATCTTTATGACCCGTCATGTGCCAGGAGGATAATATGAACTTTTAATGAGCTAAAAAAAAAAAAAAAAACGTCTGTGTTTTGATAACAACAGCTGCCAGAGGAAGAAGCGGAGAGATCAATTGCAGCCAGGCCTAGTGTTACAAGACTCTCCCACACTTCTCTTCCTCTAATTTTATGGCCTGCTCCAGATGCTGGGCCTCCTTACACACTTCTATTGTCCCGGGGCCCCGCCGCCTCATTGGCTGCAGACTGTGGGAACCTGGACGGAGGGAAAACTTCACACTCTGTTATGCAAATAGGGGGCTATAAAGGCGGGCACCGGCCATTTCCAGCCAGACACTCACTGCCTGACCCACCAAGGACATTACCTGGGATTGTACTGCTAGAGCAATGGCTCCAAACCACAAGCTGGAGGACACTGAGAGCGGCCTGGGCAAAGACATGCGCAAGGTAAGAGGCTGCACCAGGGAGAAAACATTTGGAAAATTATTATTTATTTTTTTTCTTAATTTTTTTCCTTTTTTGGATTTGGAATTTTGGCTTATTTTTTACTACATTTGAATTATTTTAGAAATTTTTTTTTACTCATTTTTTGGGAAATATATATATTTTTTTATACTTATTTTTAGAAATTAGATTACCTACAGAACTAAGTGTATTTTTTTTTTTCATTCAAAATTATTATTATTATTTTTTTTATTTATTTATACCTGGCATTTTTGATTTTTTCCTACTTATTTATTTATTAATTTTTTCATTTAAAAGTATTTTTTTATTTTTATTTATACCTGGCATTTTTGATTTTTTCCTATTTATTTATTTTTTTTAATTTGTAACTTATCCTTTTGGGCAGTTGTTTTTTTTTTTTCCTATTTATTTCTTGGGATAAGAAATATTGGCACTTTTGAAAATCTTTATTTGTTTAATTATTTTTTCATGTTTCAATTATTATATAAACATTTTTTTACAAGTATGTATTTACCGTATTTTTTACCACTTGTTTTTGGGAATTTGTAATTTCTTTAACTTTTTTGGTCTTAATTGTTTTACATTTTTTTTGGACATTTTTTAATTCTTTTTTATATTTTTTTTATTTTTTTTATAAAATGCTAAACGTTAGTCTGCAAAATGTTGTTGGTGTTTAGTAATATAGCGGATGTCTGCCCCTTAAAGCGATACTCCAGAAAAAATAGGCCCACATTTATCATTGCAGTGCAAGTGAAGCATTTTTTTACACCTTTTTTTTTTTTTGTGTGTGCTGAAAATGTGTAGGAGCGCCAAATTTATTAAAAGGTAAAAGAGCTTTGATAAATTTTGTGCAGGTACACATTTTCTGAAATTTCTGTCTACACATACACCAAAAAGCTATACCCTATCTGGGCTGGTGTAGTTTTAGAGACTTTTCAGTGGCTTTGCGCCTTTTTTTGCTCCTTTTTACAAAAAGGGGCAATGATAAATCCCTTCCATATCATGTCTATTGCCAAAATCAGTGGATTGCTACTCAAAATCAGTGGATTGCAACTCAAAATCAGTGGATTGCAACTCAAAATCAGCAGAAATGTGTAAACAAAAAGGGGGAAAAAAGGCGCAAAAAACCCTGCTTGCGCCTTTTTTGCCCCTTTTTTAGACACAAAAAACAGTCTAAAGGCAATGATAAACGTGGGCCATAGAGATTTACAAATTACTTTTGTCTAAAAATCTCAAGCTTCCAGTACTTATCAGCAGCTGTATACTCCATGGGAAGTCATGTGGTCTTTCCAGTCTGACCACAGTGCTCTCTGCTGCCACCTCTGTCCATATCAGGAACAGTCCCGAGCAAGATCAAATATCCTGGACAGTTCCTGATATTGCCAGAGGTGGCAGCAGAGAGCACTGTGTCTGTCTGGAAATAATACAAGTTACTTTAGGACACTTTCATAGACAACGATACGAGAGTATTGTAATAATCGGGTCAATTTTACTTTGCTTTTTAGCTTAGGAAACCAGTGATCGAAAAAATGAGGAGAGATCGTATCAACAGCAGCATCGAGCAGCTGCGCCTCCTCTTGGAGAAGGAGTTTCAGAGACATCAGCTCCCCTCCAAACCGGAGAAAGCCGATATCCTGGAGATGACGGTCAACCTGCTGAGACAACAGCTCCACCATGCAACCAAAGGTGAGTTATCCAATCCTCACCTACCTGGTTATACAATACTCCTGGTCATCGGATATACGTACGCAAGGGCGCCCCTCCCCGTCTGGTCATCAGATCATTAGACAAATTATACCCGATAGGACTTCGAGTTGGTAAAATAAGGGTGCTTGCACACCACGTTTTTGCTATACAGTTCTCGTATACAGTTAAGTTAAAAAACGTATAGAAAACCGTATGAATTGACTTAACATTGTAAACCGTATGTCAAACGCATCATCCGGTTTAGTCCATTTTGCATGTTATATGGTTTTGTCTGTTTTTTTTTACCTGTACCCAAAACTGTAGACTACCACGTTTTTTTGGTCCGGGTGAAAAACCGTATTAAACCGTATACTTTTTTTTTAAA
>NC_079198.1:139493319-139512277 GCF_029499605.1 Hyla sarda | reverse complement strand
GAGAAAAAAGAGACATTCAACTATGTGATCTTAGAGACATCCACCCATGTGACCTTAGGGAACATAGAGACATTCACCCACGTGACCTTAGAGAACTTAGAGACATCCACCCATATGACCTTAGAGAACTAAGAGACATTCATCTATGTGATCTTAGAGACATCCACCCATGTGACCTTAGAGAATTTAGTCATTCACCCATGTGACCTTAGAGAACTCAGAGACATTTATCTATGTGATTTAAGAGAACTTAGAGAAATTTATCTATGTGATCTTAGAGAACTTAGAGACATCCATCCATGTGACCTTAGAGAACTTAGTCATTCACCCATGTGACCTTAGAGAACTTAGAGACATTTATAAATGTGATTTGAGAGAACTTAGAAAATTTTATCTATGTGATTTAAGAAAACTTAGAGACATTCATCTATGTGATCTTAGAGAACTTAGAGACATTCATCTATGTGATCTTAGAGAACTTAGAGACATTCATCTATGTGATCTTAGAGAACTTAGAGACATCCATCCATGTGATCTTAGAGAACTCAGACCATTAAAAGTCGAGAAGCCCTATTAGGAAGCTCCTTGTACACTAGTATTTCCCAATATATACCCAGTGTGCATTTGAAGACACAGGATCTGGCTACTTGCTATTAACCCTAGATGGCTTCCATGTTTTCCCATAAACAATGAGTTAATCCTTTCATGTGTGGTAAACTAAGGAAGTTCTTCATATGCCGATGAGAGATTTCCCTTCTGTGAAGGAGAGAATCTCCGCTGTTATCTACACTATGTCATCTATGTTGTGTTCACTGGTTAAAAGCAAATCTTGGCGACGGTGCTGAGATGAAATGTTCTTTTCTGTGAAAAGTTGACATTATTATGTTTTATGGAATTTGCTTATTTTGCACCTTTGTAATGATAATATATGCAGTGGAAGCCTTCAAAATAAATTTTTATTTTGTAAAACTGATTTATTGGGATTGTGTTCTGTTGTTTTATATTATAGTTGTGTTATTGGACGAGTCCATGTTCAACCCAAGATTTAGTAAAAAAGAATGCACTTAAAATTTCCAAATATTAGTTAAATAAAATAACTAAATATATATACTGTAAATATATATATATATATATATATATATATATATATATATATATATATGATAAAACAAGAAATAATTAATGTATACAAAAATGGGGATAGTGTATAGACAGCCATACACATTAGGCGGTCGGCCAATCTCACAAAAATTTGCAGATTTCACCCAACACATATCTGATGTGTATGGCCAAAAACTTTAAATTAGAGACTTTTTTAACTTAAAAAAAAAAACTTTTGACATGACTTAGGGACACAACAAAAGTTTTGATTTGGTCAGGGTCTGAGTGTTCGGACCCCAACCTATCTAGAGAAGTCTTAACACCAGTGCTTCCCAACTAGGGTGTCTCCAGCTGTTGCAAAACTACAACTCCCAACATTGACCGGATGGCCGTTGGCTGGTTAGTTGTATTTTTGCAACAGCTGCAGACACGCTATTTGTAAAACACTTCTTTACACTATAAGGTCTAGTGGATAATAGTGGACAGTAGGGGGCGGTATGATAAAATCCTAAATGTCTCTTTTGTGTCCCCCTATTTGCATTCTGTGTATTGGGGTCTCTAGATGTGTCAGCTGACCACAAGGAAGACCCCCAAGTATCTGAATCCCTGCATTGTGTGCCTGTGTATTGTGTGTTTCTACGTCTAGAGAATGTTATTTGTAGATTGTATCTATTTGTTTCTGTCCCTTTATACATTATATTTACATAACTACATAACTCTGTGTATTATGAGTCTTAGAGAAACATCTTCAAAGGGAAAGAATTCACCAAGAAACAAGTCACAGGCAAGAAAGAGACTACAAAGGAGCCTGGAATCTACACTTTATTCTAGATGGAAGATGTGCTGGTCGGATAGTTGTGTTTTATCTATTTTATATTAGCAGAGAAGAAAGGAAGAAGTGTCCGCACCACAACACAAAACTTATACCTTGGTTTGTATATCTATTTCTCTACTTCATATCTATCTATCTATTTCATTTCTATCTATCTATCTCATATCTATCTATTTCTCTATTTCATATCCATCTTCTATCTATCTATCTATCTCATATCTAACTATCTCATATCTATCTATCTCATATCTATCTATCTCATATCTATCTATTTCTCTATTTCATATCTATCTTCTATCTATCTCATATCCATCTATCTCATATCTATCTATAAATCTCATATATATCTATCTCATGTCTATCTATCTCGTATCTATCTATCTCATATCTATCTATCTCTCTATTTCATATATATCTATCTATCTCATATCTATCTATCTCTCTATTCCATATCTATCTATCTATCTCATATCTATCTCTCTATTTCATATATATCTATTTATCTATCTCATATCTATCTATCTCATATCTATCTATCTCTCTATTTCATATCTATCTATCTATCTCATATCTATCTATATCTCTATTTCATATCTATCTATCTCATATCTATCTATCTCATATCTATCTATCTATCTCATATCTATCTATCTATCTCATATCTATCTATCTCATATCTATCTATCTCATATCTATCTATCTATCTATCTCATATCTATCTATCTATCTCATATCTATCTATCTCATATCTATCTATCTATCTATCTATCTCATATCTATCTATCTCTCTATTTCATATCTATCTATCTCATATCTATCTATCTTATATCTATCTATCTATCTCATATCTATCTATCTCATATCTATCTATCTCTCTATTTCATATCTATCTATTTCATATCTATCTATCTCATATCTATCTATCTCATATCTATCTATCTCATATCTATCTATCTATCTATCAATCTATCTATCAATCTATCTCATATCTATCTATCTATATATCTCATATCTATCTATCTCATATCTTTCTATCTCATATCTATCTCATATCTATCTATCTATCAATCTATCTCATATCTATCTATCTATCTATCTCATATCTATCTATCTCATATCTATCTATCTCATATCTATCTATCTATCTATCTCATATCTATCTCATATCTATCTATCTCATATCTATCTATCTATCTCATATCTATCTATCTATCTCATATCTATCTATCTATCTATCTATCTATCTCATATCTATCTAATATTTATCTATCTATCTCATATCTATCTATCTATCTATCTCATATCTATCTCATATCTATCTATCTCATATCTATCTATCTATCTCATATCTATCTATCTCATATCTATCTATCTATCTATCTCATATCTATCTATCTATCTATCTATCTCATATCTATCTATCTCATATCTATCTATCTCATCTCTATCTATCTATCTCATATCTATCTATCTATCTATCTCATATCTATCTCATATCTATCTATCTCATATCTATCTATCTATCTCATATCTATCTATCTCATATCTATCTATCTCATATCTATCTATCTATCTATCTCATATTTATCTATCTATCTCATATCTATCTATCTCATATCTATCTATAAATCTCATATATATCTATCTCATGTCTATCTATGTTTCTCATATCTATCTATCTCATATCTATCTAACTATCTCATATCTACCTATCTATCTCATATCTATCTATCTCATATCTATCTATCTATCTATCTATCTATCTCATATCTATCTATCTATCTCATATCTATCTATCTATCTATCTCATATCTATCTATCTCATATCTATCTATCTATCTATCTCATATCTATCTATCTTATATCTACCTATCTATCTCATATCTATCTATCTCATATCTATCTATCTATCTATCTCATATCTATCTATCTCATATCTATCTATCTATCTATCTCATATCTATCTATCTATCTCATATCTATCTATCTCATATCTATCTATCTATCTCATATCTATCTATCTCATATCTATCTATCTATCTCATATCTATCTATCTCATATCTATCTATCTATCTATCTATCTATCTATCTCATATCTATTTATCTATCTCATATCTATCTATCTATCTCATATCTATCTATCTCATATCTATCTATCTATCTCATATCTATCTATCTATCTCATATCTATCTATCTCATATCTATCTCATATCTTTCTATCTTCTATCTATCTCATATCTATCTATCTATCTATCTCATATCTATCTCATATCTATCTCATATCTATCTATCTATCTATCTATCTCATATCTATCTATCTCATATCTATCTCATATCTATCTATCTCTCTATCTCATATCTATCTCATATCTATCTCATATCTATCTATCTATATCTCTATCTATCTCATATCTATCTATCTCATATCTATATATCTCATATCTATCTCATATCTATCTATCTCATATCTATCTATCTCATATCTATCTATCTCATATCTATCTCTTTATTTCATATCTATCTCTCTATTTCATATCTATCTATCTATCTCATATCTATCTATCTCTCTATTTCATATATATCTATCTATCTCATATCTATCTATCTATATCTCTATCTTATATCTATCTATCTATCTCATATCTATCTAACTATCTCATATCTATCTCATATCTATCTATCTATCTATCTCTTTATTTCATATCTATCTATCTCTCTATTTCATATATATCTATCTATCTATCTCATATCTATCTATCTCATATCTATCTATCTATCTCTCTATTTCATATATATCTATCTATCTATCTCATATCTATCTATCTATCTCATATCTATCTATCTCATATCTATCTATCTATCTCTAGTCTAGTGGATAATAGTGGACAGTAGGGGGCGGTATGATAAAATCCTAAATGTCTCTTTTGTGTCCCCCTATCTGCATTCTGTGTATTGGGGTCTCTGGATGTGTCAGCTGACCACAAGGAAGACCCCCAAGTATCTGAATCCCTGCATTGTGTGCCTGTGTATTGTGTGTTTCTACGTCTAGAGAATGTTATTTGTAGATTGTATCTATTTGTTTCTGTCCCTTTATACATTATATTTACATAACTACATAACTCTGTGTATTATGAGTCTTAGAGAAACATCTTCAAAGGGAAAGAATTCACCAAGAAACAAGTCACAGGCAAGAAAGAGACTACAAAGGAGCCTGGAATCTACACTTTATTCTAGATGGAAGATGTGCTGGTCGGATAGTTGTGTTTTATCTATTTTATATTAGCAGAGAAGAAAGGAAGAAGTGTCCGCACCACAACACAAAACTTATACCTTGGTTTGTATATCTATTTCTCTACTTCATATCTATCTATCTATCTATCTATCTCATATCTATCTCATATCTATCTATCTATCTCATATCTATCTCATATCTATCTATTTCATATCTATCTATCTCATATCTATCTATCTCATATCTATCTATCTATCTATCTATCTCATATCTATCTATCTATCTCATATCTAACTCATATCTATCTATCTATCTAACTATCTATCTCATATCTATTTCTCTACCTCATATCTATCTATCTATCTATCTATCTATCTCATATCTATCTATCTATCTCATATCTATCTATCTCATATCTATCTATTTCATTTCTATCTATCTCATATCTATCTACCTATTTCTCTACCTCATATCTATCTATCTATCTCATATCTATCTATCTCATATGTATCTATAAATCTCATATATATCTATATCATATCTATCTATCTCATATCTATCTATCTCATATGTATCTATAAATCTCATATATATCTATCTATCTCATATCTATCTATAAATCTCATATATATCTATCTCATATCTATCTATCTATCTCATATCTATCCATCTATCTCATATCTATCTATCTATCTCATATCTATCTCATATCTATCTATCTATCTATCTATCTATCTCATATCTATCTATCTATCTATCTCATATCTATCTATCTATCTCATATCAATCTATCTATCTTTCTCTCTATTTCATATCTATCTATCTCATATCTATATATCTCTCTATTTCATATCTATCTATCTATCTCATCTATCTCATATCTATCTATCTCTCTATTTAATATCTATCTATCTATCTATCTAATATCTATCTATCTCATATCTATCTATCTCATATCTATCTATCTCATATCTATCTATCTATCTCATATCTATCTATCTCATATCTATCTATCTATCTATCTATCTCATATCTATCTATCTCATATCTATCTATCTATCTATCTATCTCATATCTATCTATCTCATATCTATCTATCTATCTTATATCTATCTATCTCATATCTATCTATCTATCTCATATCTATCTATCTATCTCATATCTATCTATCTCATATCTATCTCATATCTATCTATCTCATATCTATCTATCTATCTCATATCTATCTATCTCATACATGTATGATGGGATCTCTTATCTCGGATACTTCTCTCCTCTCATCACTACATAATTGGGTATTTGCTTCTTTTACAATTCAGCTAAAATCTTTTCAGTTACATATTAGAGACAGTAGGGGGCGCCATAATAGGACATACATGTGTATATAGAGGCCTCTGACTGTATATAAGGGTCTGTGTATTGTGGCTTCCTCCAGTTCTGCTTCTATCCATCCCTGTGAATGACCTCTCGCTGTGTATTTCTATGAATCCGCAGGAGATTTCTATGGGGAAATGTTACAATATGGAACCGCACAAGGTCCCAATCTACAAGGACTTCAGACCCAGCCGCCATTATCATTTCTATGTATTGTATATAGGCTGCATTACCTTGTATATGACGTCTGTATATAAACAACACAGAGCACTGAGCACATTGTTCACTGCACTGTAGGGGGCGACACGTGTATTATACCGCAGCTCCAGGGATCGCATCAACTGAATGACCGAGATTTACATCATTCTGATCAGAACTTATATAATATTATATATAAAAGAAAAGATGAGAAAACTAAATAGATACAAAATACATTACTAAATGTCTCTTATAAATATCTCATATCTATCTATATCTATTCATCTATCTATCTATCTATCTATCTATCTCATATCTATCTATATCTATTCATCTATCTATCTATCTATCTCATATCTATCTATATCTATCCATCTATTCATCTATCTATCTATCTCATATCTATCTATATCTATCCATCTATTCATCTATCTATCTATCTCATATCTATCTATATCTATCCATCTATTCATCTATCTATCTATCTCATATCTATCTATATCTATCCATCTATTCATCTATCTATCTATTCATCTATCTATCAATCTATCTCATATCTATCTATTTATTTATCTATCTATCTCATATCTATCTATCTATCTCATATCTATCTATCTATCTATCTATCTATCTATCTATCTATCTCATATCTATCTATCTATCTCATATCTATCTATCTCATATTTATCTATCTCATATCTATCTATCTCATATCTATGTATCTATCTCATATCTATCTATCTATCTCATATCTATCTATCTATCTCATATCTATCTATCTATCTATCTCATATCTATCTCATATCTATCTCATATCTATCTATCTATCTCATATCTATCTATCTCATATCTATCTATCTATCTCATATCTATCTATCTATCTCATATCTATCTATCTATCTATCTCATATCTATCTATCTCATATCTATCTATCTATCTCATATCTATCTCATATCTATCTCATATCTCTCATATCTATCTCATATCTATCTATCTATCTCATATCTATCTATCTATCTATCTCATATCTATCTATCTATCTCATATCTATCTATCTATCTATCTATCTCATATCTATCTATCTATCTCATATCTATCTATCTATCTATCTATCTATCTCATATCTATCTATCTCATACATGTATGATGGGATCTCTTATCTCGGATACTTCTCTCCTCTCATCACTACATAATTGGGTATTTGCTTCTTTTACAATTCAGTTAAAATCTTTTCAGTTACATATTAGAGACAGTAGGGGGCGCCATAATAGGACATACATGTGTATATAGAGGCCTCTGACTGTATATAAGGGTCTGTGTATTGTGGCTTCCTCCAGTTCTGCTTCTATCCATCCCTGTGAATGACCTCTCGCTGTGTATTTCTATGAATCCGCAGGAGATTTCTATGGGGAAATGTTACAATATGGAACCGCACAAGGTCCCAATCTACAAGGACTTCAGACCCAGCCGCCATTATCATTTCTATGTATTGTATATAGGCTGCATTACCTTGTATATGACGTCTGTATATAAACAACACAGAGCACTGAGCACATTGTTCACTGCACTGTAGGGGGCGACACGTGTATTATACCGCAGCTCCAGGGATCGCATCAACTGAATGACCGAGATTTACATCATTCTGATCAGAACTTATATAATATTATATATAAAAGAAAAGATGAGAAAACTAAATAGATACAAAATACATTACTAAATGTCTCTTATAAATATCTCATATCTATCTATATCTATTCATCTATCTATCTATCTATCTATCTATCTCATATCTATCTATATCTATTCATCTATCTATCTATCTATCTCATATCTATCTATATCTATCCATCTATTCATCTATCTATCTATCTCATATCTATCTATATCTATCCATCTATTCATCTATCTATCTATTCATCTATCTATCTATCTATCTCATATCTATCTATATCTATCTATTCATCTATCTCATATCTATCTATTTCTATCTATCTCATATCTATCTATCTCATATCTATCTATATCTATCTATTCATCTATCTATCTATTTCATATCTATCTATCTCATATCTATCTCATATCTATCTATATCTATCTATTCATCTATCTATCTATCTATTTCATATCTATCTATCTCATATCTATCTCATATCTATCTATCTATCTATCTATCTCATATCTATCTATCTATCTATCTCATATCTATCTATCTATCTCATATCTCTATCTATCTATCTATCTATCTCATATCTATCTATCTCATATCTATCTATCTCATATCTATCTATCTCATATCTATCTATCTATCTATATATCTATCTCATATCTATCTATCTCATATCTATCGATCTATATATCTCATATCTATCTATCTATCTCATATCTATCTATCTATCTATCTCATATCTATCTATCTATCTAATATCTATCTATCTATCTATCTATCTCTAGTCTAGTGGATAATAGTGGACAGTAGGGGGCGGTATGATAAAATCCTAAATGTCTCTTTTGTGTCCCCCTATCTGCATTCTGTGTATTGGGGTCTCTGGATGTGTCAGCTGACCACAAGGAAGACCCCCAAGTATCTGAATCCCTGCATTGTGTGCCTGTGTATTGTGTGTTTCTACGTCTAGAGAATGTTATTTGTAGATTGTATCTATTTGTTTCTGTCCCTTTATACATTATATTTACATAACTACATAACTCTGTGTATTATGAGTCTTAGAGAAACATCTTCAAAGGGAAAGAATTCACCAAGAAACAAGTCACAGGCAAGAAAGAGACTACAAAGGAGCCTGGAATCTACACTTTATTCTAGATGGAAGATGTGCTGGTCGGATAGTTGTGTTTTATCTATTTTATATTAGCAGAGAAGAAAGGAAGAAGTGTCCGCACCACAACACAAAACTTATACCTTGGTTTGTATATCTATTTCTCTACTTCATATCTATCTATCTATCTATCTATCTCATATCTATCTCATATCTATCTATCTATCTCATATCTATCTATTTCATATCTATCTATCTCATATCTATCTATCTCATATCTATCTATCTATCTATCTATCTCATATCTATCTATCTATCTATCTCATATCTAACTCATATCTATCTATCTATCTATCTATCTATCTCATATCTATTTCTCTACCTCATATCTATCTATCTATCTATCTATCTCATATCTATCTATCTCATATCTATCTATCTCATATCTATCTATTTCATTTCTATCTATCTCATATCTATCTACCTATTTCTCTACCTCATATCTATCTATCTATCTCATATCTATCTATCTCATATGTATCTATAAATCTCATATATATCTATCTCATATCTATCTATAAATCTCATATATATCTATCTCATATCTATCTATCTATCTCATATCTATCCATCTATCTCATATCTATCTATCTATCTCATATCTATCTCATATCTATCTATCTATCTATCTCATATCTATCTATCTATCTCATATCTATCTATCTCATATCAATCTATCTATCTTTCTCTCTATTTCATATCTATCTCATATCTATATATCTCTCTATTTCATATCTATCTATCTATCTCATCTATCTCATATCTATCTATCTCTCTATTTAATATCTATCTATCTATCTATCTATCTATCTAATATCTATCTATCTCATATCTATCTATCTCATATCTATCTCATATCTATCTCATATCTATCTCATATCTATCTATCTATCTATCTATCTCATATCTATCTATCTATCTATCTCATATCTATCTATCTCATACATGTATGATGGGATCTCTTATCTCGGATACTTCTCTCCTCTCATCACTACATAATTGGGTATTTGCTTCTTTTACAATTCAGCTAAAATCTTTTCAGTTACATATTAGAGACAGTAGGGGGCGCCATAATAGGACATACATGTGTATATAGAGGCCTCTGACTGTATATAAGGGCCTGTGTATTGTGGCTTCCTCCAGTTCTGCTTCTATCCATCCCTGTGAATGACCTCTCGCTGTGTATTTCTATGAATCCGCAGGAGATTTCTATGGGGAAATGTTACAATATGGAACCGCACAAGGTCCCAATCTACAAGGACTTCAGACCCAGCCGCCATTATCATTTCTATGTATTGTATATAGGCTGCATTACCTTGTATATGACGTCTGTATATAAACAACACAGAGCACTGAGCACATTGTTCACTGCACTGTAGGGGGCGACACGTGTATTATACCGCAGCTCCAGGGATCGCATCAACTGAATGACCGAGATTTACATCATTCTGATCAGAACTTATATAATATTATATATAAAAGAAAAGATGAGAAAACTAAATAGATACAAAATACATTACTAAATGTCTCTTATAAATACCTCATATCTATCTATATCTATTCATCTATCTATCTATCTATCTATCTATCTCATATCTATCTATATCTATTCATCTATCTATCTATCTATCTCATATCTATCTATATCTATCCATCTATTCATCTATCTATCTATCTCATATCTATCTATATCTATCCATCTATTCATCTATCTATCTATTCATCTATCTATCTATCTATCTATCTATCTCATATCTATCTATATCTATCTCATATCTATCTATTTCTATCTATCTCATATCTATCTATCTCATATCTATCTATATCTATCTATTCATCTATCTATCTATTTCATATCTATCTATCTCATATCTATCTATCTCATATCTATCTATATCTATCTATTCATCTATCTATCTATCTATTTCATATCTATCTATCTCATATCTATCTATCTATCTATCTATCTATCTCATATCTATCTATCTATCTATCTCATATCTATCTATCTATCTCATATCTCTATCTATCTATCTCATATCTATCTATCTATCTCATATCTACCTATCTCATATCTATCTATCTATCTATCTATCTGCATCTGTATACTCAGTATACACATTGTTTAACCCCTTAAGGACCGGAGGTTTTTCCGTTTTTGCATTTTCGTTTTTTGCTCCTTGCCTTTAAAAAATCATAACTCTTTCAAATTTACACCTAAAAATCCATATGATGGCTTATTTTTTGCGCCACCAATTCTACTTTGTAATGACGTCAGTTATTTTGCCCAAAAATCTATGGTGAAGCGGGAAAAAAAATCATTGTGCGACAAAATTGAAAAAAAAACGCTGTTTTGTAACTTTTGGGGGCTTCCGTTTCTACGTAGTACATTTTTCGGTAAAAATGACACCTGATATTTATTCTGTAGGTCCATACGATTATAATGATACCCTACTTATATAGGTGATTTTGTCGGACTTTTGGAAAAAATCATAACTACATGCAGGAAAATTAATACGTTTAAAATTGTCATCTTCTGACCCCTATAACTTTTTTATTTTTCCGTGTATGGGGCGGTATGAGGGCTCATTTTTTGCGCCGTGATCTGAAGTTTTTAACGGTACCATTTTTGTATTGATAGGACTTATTGATCACTTTTTATTCATTTTTAAATGATATAAAAAGTGACCAAAAATGCACTATTTTGGACTTTGGAATTTTTTTGCGCGCACGCCATTGACCGAGCGGTTTAATTAATGATATATTTTTATAATTCGGACATTTCCGCACGCGGTGATACCACATATGTTTATTTTTATTTTTATTTACACTGTGTTTTTTTTTTTATTGGAAAAGGGGGGTGATTCAAACTTTTAATAGGGGAGGAGTTAAATGATCTTTATTCACTTTTTTTTTGCAGTGTTATAGGTCCCATAGGGACCTATAACACTGCACACACTGATCATTGTTATCCCATAGGGACCTATAACACTGCACACACTGATCTCTTATACTGATCATTATTATCCCATAGGGACCTATAACACTGCACACACTGATCTTCTATGTTGATCACTGGTTTCTCATAAGAAACCAGTGATCAACGATTCTGCCGCATGACTGCTCATGCCTGGATCTCAGGCACTGAGCAGTCATTCGGCGATCGGACAGCGAGGAGGCAGGAAGGGGCCCTCCCGCTGTCCTGTCAGCTGTTCGGGATGCCGCGATTAGCCGCGGCTATCCCGAACAGCCCGACTGAGCTAGCCGGGAACTTTCACTTTCACTTTTAGCCGCGCGGCTCAGCTTTGAGCGCGCGGCTAAAGGGTTAATAGCGCGCGGCGCCGCGATCGGCACTGCGCGCTATTAGAGGCGGGTCCCGGCTTCACTATGACGCCGGGCCCGCCATGATATGACGCGGGGTTACTGTGTAACCCCGCGTTATATCAGAAGAGCAGGACCAATGACGTACCGGTACGTCATTGGTCCTTAAGGGGTTAAGATATCTTTAATGATTTATTAATGAATTTTATTTCTTGCTCCTTTTGCAGTATGCGATTGGGAGGATATGCTCAATTCACCGGACTATTTCAAGAATTGAAGAAGATGTTTATATATTTTCTTTTTTCTTTTTTCTTTTTCTGATTCAATAAACCTTTATTTAATTATATCATGGAGTAATCTGTGATCGCAATTTGAGCATGGGCAGCCATTTACGTGTTGGACAGTGTGTTGTGGGGGGAGCCTAAAGTATTACTCACCTTATCTAAACATTCCATTTATTTTCTATTTTTTATTTGTTTTTAATTTTATAATTTTCTCTTTTTTTCCTTTATTTATTTGTTTTTTCTATTTATTATTTTTTTATACTTTATTTTTACTTTTTTCTTTTATTTTTTATAATTATTTATTTTATTTCTATTCCCATAACTCTTTATGAAGTACTGGGTGCTATCAGTCCTTAGAAGGGTTTTACTTATTTTGGTCCATTGCTATTGGACCTTGAGTGTGTGGGTACCTGGGCATAATGTGACTGGAGGGTCCACTGGGAGATATAGAGGTGTTGCGTCCATATCATCAACCAAGGAATTGGGTGAGATGGGACGCGAACCCAATGGTGTATGCCATCCGTCACAATGTGCTGTTTGGCATGCGCCAATATCGAACCCAGGTTTTTGCCAGGCTGTGGTATCACCACTCTTAATGTATCTATGACACCCTCGGACTATTGAATATGCCATTTATCAGCCTGCACATTATTTTATTATTAATTTTTATTATTTTACTTTATTATCTTTACTTTTTATTATTTTTTATTTGTGTATTTTTTATTTCTTATTTTTATTTTTTATTATTTATTATTTATTTTTTATTTTACTTCTTTTATTGTTTTATATACTATACATACTTTTTCCTTCTTTTTTTCTATTTTTCGAATTTTTTATTTTTGTGCTAGTCCCTATGAGGGATTCTGTTATTTTAATAAGGCTATTTGGTTCCCATACCTGTTCACACATGTGATAGACTGGACCGTTTGCGCCTGCGTGGCTGATGCCTTCTTTCGGGACTTGGTCTCGGAGGTTGGTGTCCGTTGCGCATGCGCTGGGGACCAGCGCATGCGCTGGGGACCAGTGACATGTTGCCATGCTAACGAACGCGCTCTGATTACGCCCATGTAAACGGATGTTGTCGAGTGGACGTGTTCTGAACCCGCCCATAGACAACAACAGGAAGTTACTTTTAATGTGGCGCCATGCGCGACGACTTGGGCCGCCGCGCACGCGCAGTTTCTTTGTTTACAAGCCAGAGTTTGTCCGGGTGAGTGAGCTTCCCTTAGCAACTGCTTTGTTTTTAATTTTTACACAGGTGTCTGATTTATATAATCAGATACCTATTAAGGTATTGGTGCACATAGCACAGTATTTATGTACACTTTTGTAATAATGATGGATTGATTTGCATATTTTCACTATTTTTGTACGATGTATTTGATCATAATTTTGTGAGTGATTCTTTTCTTTACTGTATTTGATGTTATGTTTTGATTGACACTTATCTTGGTACTTGATTAGTACCCCTATAAATTTTGTGTTGTGCACATTGTATACTGAGCTTGAAAAAGACCAGGGAGCTGGTTGAAACGTTGTTCTGGACACCCCCACTGTGATGGAATAAAACTTTTTTGAATTTTACTACTCAGTGTGCTGCGGATATTTCCAATTTCTATCTATCTATCTATCTATCTATCTATCTCATATCTATCTATCTCATATCTATCTATCTCTCTATTTCATATCTATCTATCTCATATCTATCTATCTCTCTATTCCATATCTATCTATCTGTCTCATATCTATCTATCTATCTCATATCTATCTTTCTCTCTATTTCATATATATCTATTTATCTATCTCATATCTATCTATCTCATATCTATCTATCTCTCTATTTCATATCTATATATCTATCTCATATCTATCTATCTATTTCATATCTATCTATCTCATATTTATCTCTCTCATGTCTATCTATCTCATATCTATCTATCTATCTCATATCTATCTATCTATCTCTCTATTTCATATCTATCTATCTATCTATCTATCCCATATCTATCTATCTATCTCATATCTATCTATCTATCAATCTATCTCATATCTATCTATTTATTTATCTATCTATCTCATATCTATCTATCTATCTCATATCTATCTATCTATCTATCTATCTATCTATCTCATATCTATCTATCTATCTCATATCTATCTATCTCATATTTATCTATCTCATATCTATCTATCTCATATCTATGTATCTATCTCATATCTATCTATCTATCTCATATCTATCTATCTATCTCATATCTATCTATCTATCTATCTCATATCTATCTCATATCTATCTCATATCTATCTATCTATCTCATATCTATCTATCTCATATCTATCTATCTATCTCATATCTATCTATCTATCTCATATCTATCTATCTATCTATCTCATATCTATCTATCTATCTCATATCTATCTATCTATCTCATATCTATCTCATATCTATCTCATATCTCTCATATCTATCTCATATCTATCTATCTATCTCATATCTATCTATCTATCTATCTCATATCTATCTATCTATCTCATATCTATCTATCTATCTATCTATCTCATATCTATCTATCTATCTCATATCTATCTATCTATCTATCTATCTCATATCTATCTATCTCATACATGTATGATGGGATCTCTTATCTCGGATACTTCTCTCCTCTCATCACTACATAATTGGGTATTTGCTTCTTTTACAATTCAGTTAAAATCTTTTCAGTTACATATTAGAGACAGTAGGGGGCGCCATAATAGGACATACATGTGTATATAGAGGCCTCTGACTGTATATAAGGGTCTGTGTATTGTGGCTTCCTCCAGTTCTGCTTCTATCCATCCCTGTGAATGACCTCTCGCTGTGTATTTCTATGAATCCGCAGGAGATTTCTATGGGGAAATGTTACAATATGGAACCGCACAAGGTCCCAATCTACAAGGACTTCAGACCCAGCCGCCATTATCATTTCTATGTATTGTATATAGGCTGCATTACCTTGTATATGACGTCTGTATATAAACAACACAGAGCACTGAGCACATTGTTCACCGCACTGTAGGGGGCGACACGTGTATTATACCGCAGCTCCAGGGATCGCATCAACTGAATGACCGAGATTTACATCATTCTGATCAGAACTTATATAATATTATATATAAAAGAAAAGATGAGAAAACTAAATAGATACAAAATACATTACTAAATGTCTCTTATAAATATCTCATATCTATCTATATCTATTCATCTATCTATCTCATATCTATCTATCTATCTATCTCATATCTATCTATTATCTATCTCATATCTATCAATCTCATATCTATCACATATCTATCTATCTCATATCTATCTATATCTCTCTAGTCATCTATCTATCTATCTATCACATATCTATCTATCTATCTCATATCTATCTATATCTATCTATATCTATCTCATATCTATCTATCTCATATCTATCTATCTATCTATCTAATATCTATCACATATCTATCTATCGATCTCATATCTATCTATCTCTCATATCTATCTATTTCATATGTATCTATCTCATATCTACCTCATATCTATCTCACATCTATCTATCTATCTCATATCTATCTCATATCTATCTCACATCTATCTATCTATCTCATATCTATGTCATATCTATCTATCTATTTCATTTCTATCTATCTCATATCTATCTATCTATTTCTCTATTTCATATCTATCTTCTATCTATCTATCTCATATCTATCTATAAATCTCATATATATCTATCTCATATCTATCTCATATCTATCTATCTATCTATCTCATATCTATCTATCTCATATCTCTATCTATCTATCTATCTATCTCATATCTATCTATCTATCTATCTCATATCTATCTATCTATCTCATATCTCTATCTATCTATCTCATATCTATCTATCTATCTATCTCATATCTATCTATCTCATATCTATCTCTCTATTTCATATCTATCTATCTATCTATCTATCTATCTCATATCTATCTATCTCTCTATTCCATATCTATCTATCTGTCTCATATCTATCTATCTATCTATCTCATATCTATCTTTCTCTCTATTTCATATATATCTATTTATCTATCTCATATCTATCTATCTCATATCTATCTATCTCTCTATTTCATATCTATATATCTATCTCATATCTATCTATCTATTTCATATCTATCTATCTCATATCTATCTATCTATCTCATATCTATCTATCTCATATTTATCTCTCTCATGTCTATCTATCTCATATCTATCTATCTATCTCATATCTATCTATCTATCTCTCTATTTCATATCTATCTATCTATCTATCTATCTATCTATCCCATATCTATCTATCTATCTATCTATCTATCTATCTCATATCTATCTATCTATCTATCTATCTATCAATCTATCTCATATCTATCTATCTATCTCATATCTATCTATCTATCTATCTCTCTATCTATCTCATATCTATCTATCTCATATCTATCTATATCCATCTATTCATCTTTCTATCTCATATCTATCTATCTATCTCATATCTATCTATCTATCTATCTCATATCTATCACATATCTATCTATCTATCTCATATTCATATCTATCTATATCTATCTCATATCTATCTATATCCATCTATTCATCTATCTATCTCATATCTATCTCATATCTATCTATCTCATATCTATCTATCTATCTATCTATCTATCTATCTTATATCTATTTCATATCTATCTATCTCATATCTATCTATCTCATATCTATCTATCTATCTATCTATCTATCTATATATCTATCTCATATCTATCTATCTCATATCTATCGATCTATATATCTCATATCTATCTATCTATCTATCTCATATCTATCTATCTATCTATCTCATATCTATCTATCTATCTAATATCTATCTATCTATCTATCTATCTATCTATCTATCTATCTCTAGTCTAGTGGATAATAGTGGACAGTAGGGGGCGGTATGATAAAATCCTAAATGTCTCTTTTGTGTCCCCCTATCTGCATTCTGTGTATTGGGGTCTCTGGATGTGTCAGCTGACCACAAGGAAGACCCCCAAGTATCTGAATCCCTGCATTGTGTGCCTGTGTATTGTGTGTTTCTACGTCTAGAGAATGTTATTTGTAGATTGTATCTATTTGTTTCTGTCCCTTTATACATTATATTTACATAACTACATAACTCTGTGTATTATGAGTCTTAGAGAAACATCTTCAAAGGGAAAGAATTCACCAAGAAACAAGTCACAGGCAAGAAAGAGACTACAAAGGAGCCTGGAATCTACACTTTATTCTAGATGGAAGATGTGCTGGTCGGATAGTTGTGTTTTATCTATTTTATATTAGCAGAGAAGAAAGGAAGAAGTGTCCGCACCACAACACAAAACTTATACCTTGGTTTGTATATCTATTTCTCTACTTCATATCTATCTATCTATCTATCTCATATCTATCTATCTATCTATCTATCTATCTATCTCATATCTATCTATCTATCTATCTCATATCTATCTATCTATCTATCTCATATCTATCTCATATCTATCTATCTTCTATCTATCTATCTCATATCTATCTATCTATCTCATATCTATCTATCTCAAATCTATCTCATATCTATCTATCTTCTATCTATCTATCTCATATCTATCTATCTTCTATCTATCTATCTCATATCTATCTATAAATCTCATATATATATATATATATATCTCATATCTATCTATCTATCTCATATCTATCTATCTATCTCATCTCTAT